>NC_048303.1:19821137-20076029 GCF_013100865.1 Trachemys scripta elegans | reverse complement strand
TATGACAGGTTTCAGAGTAGCAGCCGTGTTAGTCTGTATCCGCAAAAAGAACAGGAGTACTTGTGGCACCTTAGAGACTAACAAATTTATTAGAGCATAAGCTTTCGTGGACTACAGCCCACTTCTTCGGATGCATACGAAGAAGTGGGCTGTAGTCCACGAAAGCTTATGCTCTAATAAATTTGTTAGTCTCTAAGGTGCCACAAGTACTCCTGTTCTTTTTGCGGATACAGACTAACACGGCTGCTACTCTGAAACCTGTCTTTAGGATTAGTAATACTGAAACTGTAGATGGAGAATTTAAATTAAATGAGGACGCTAGTCATAAAGACCTTGAAGTCAGTATGGAGGTACTTCAGTTTGTCATTATGGAGTCACAGAAGGTATAGATACCCACCACTACACATAAAAGGGAGTCGTCTACAGTAAACAAATAGCGTGGACATTCCCCAGACATCTTTTACAAAGATGTTAGCTGCATCAGGTTCATTGACAGCCCATTAGCTCCAGGTAAACAGCTAGTGAAGACAAGCCCTGAAAGACAGTTACCAAAGAGTAGGAGCAAATGTTTAGTGTTCAGCATGCAAAAATATAACAGCAAGTTGCCCCAAGGGGCGTATGTGTGGGAAGTGTTTTAACTGTGACTGGTGGTGGTTAATATATTTATTAATGATTTGGAAAGGAGGCGAACAATGAAATGGCCAGATTTCCAGATGACACACACACTTTTTGGTTTTTAAAAACTAGAGAATAAGTTGCCTAACTTCAGCCATTTTTGAAAGTGTTGGCTTGGGAACATTTAATTCAGAGAAGACAAGTACAAGATCATGTCATAATACAAGACCAGAGGGGACAGTCAATATAATTGAAAGTTAACACATTTTAAACTGTTTTTAAAAAAAGGAAATTTTTTTTGCACACATCAGTCTGTTTTGTTGTTTTAGCTGGGGTCAGATTTGGTCACCCTTTCTCAGGCTGAGTAGCCTCTTACTTCACAAGCAGTCCTATCGATTTCAATGGAACTACTTATGTAGTAAAGTAGCACTCAGCCTGACTGAGGGTAGCAGAATCTTGCCATTTGCCATCATGAAGCATGTTGCTGTATAAATTAGGTGCCTGAGAACAGGTCAGCTAATCTTAATTTCTGACTTTTTTTATGCTTAAATTTGTAAAATGCTTAGGAATGTAAGCTATGGCACTACATATTGTAGCTCTTTGTATAATTGGCGTTCCAAAAAGCTTTAGCAAATCATTAAACAAAATTTTATGATAACACTGTTAAACTTTATTGGCAACTAGGGGCTTGTCTACATGGAGACACTCAAGGAAAGTTAATCCAAATTACCTAAAGGTATGAATTTAAAGCGGCTTAGGATATGTCTACACTAGCACTTTGGTTGGTAAAAACCACATCAGTGACCAACATAAGTTTCACCAACAGAAGCGCCGGTATGGATAGCGCTATGTTGGTGGGAGATGCTCTCCCGCTCACATAGCTCCTGCCGCTCGTTGGAGGTGGTTCAATTATGCCGACAGGAGAGCTATTTCCCTCCAGCATAGAGCAGCTACCCGGGAGACTTTACAGAGACGCAGCTGCAGCGGGACAGCTGTGCTGCTGTAAGGTCTCTAGTTAAACTGCATTAAACCCTGTGTGGACACTCTCATTCAGAATTAAAGTGACCTCAATTAAGTTTCTCTTAATTAACTAGCCACATGGGGATTTACTGCAGTTTAGCTAATCCGTTTTTAATTCACACCGTTAATTTGGATATAATTTTCCTGAGTGGTGCTGTACAGACAAACCCTCGATTCTAAAATGTAATTCCATGATTGGTCACTCAAATGTGCAGCCCGTGTTGAAGTTAATTGTCATCTCTGTAGCTTAATCTTGGGTGAGGGGAGAATTTATGTTTCTCTGCTAAACTATTTTTATTATGAGAGAAGCCAATTTATTATAGCAATAAAAATTCTCCAGAGTGTGCTGGAACTGTATAGCTCCACTTTTAGGGTGGATAAATATACTTGACATTAGTTCTTGTTTTTAACAAGTTATTCCATACTTCACTCTGATTTCCTTCAAAGTATGCCTCATTCTGTCATGGCCTATTATTTAACCAGGAGATCATGCTTTGTTGATGCTTTTGATCCAATCTAAAAACACTGACGCACATATATTTAACTTTACTCAGGTGAGCAGTCTCCTTGAAGTGAAGTTACACACAGACTCAAATGTTTTCAGGGTCAAGCTCTTAAATTGTATTTTAAGCACCATTTTTAACTCTCCAGATTCAGTTTCCTTACCACTGATGGCTATATTCTATAGATTCTATACCATTTAGCTATCATTTTCCTTTTTGTTCCCAGCCATTTATACACATACTGGGCCTGACCTTGCTGTTTATGTAAAACTCCTGTTGGGGTTACATTGCGCTTAAGAGTTTCAGAAAAATTGGGCCCAAAATACTTATGCTACAAAGCCTCACTGTAAAACTTTCCCACCCTGAAGAAGGACTCCGATATACACTGCTTCCTAATAACATGCGTGCTGCTGCCAAGAATTTTAGGTTCACCAGTGCACTTGACAAAGCTGCGTCTCAGAAACAAGTAGCAATTTTTAAATGCTCCCCACAGTGTTTAACTTTATCCAGCGTGAAATGGCAATTCGATCATGGACCTTTTTTTGGTACTGCACTTTTGTGTACTGTAAAAAAACGTTGGTTGTATACAGAGTAGGGTATAGATAAGCGAGAGAGAGAGAGATGACATTTAAGAAATAAACCAAAGCTGAGTGACTTCAACAAGCCGAGAAAAGTTGTCTCACAGTTATATGCGTTTCTGCATAGCTCCCAAGTTTGTAAAACTCACAGATTCTATCATAATTATAATCTCATCAACTCCTGTGTAAGAGATTTCAGGTTGGTTTTTTTATACTTTTTTTTTTTTTTTCTCATTTGGCTTAGTAGTAATCTCAAAACTCTTCCTTTGGGCTTGGTAGAGCCTGAGAGCTATCCCAGTCAGTTCAATGGACATCGTGACTCCTCAGGGCCAGGTCATTCATTTGTGTTCTGTTTCGCTCTGAGCACGTTTAGCCATTTGGATAGGTGTCTGTTTGTTTGTTTGTTATCAATTGAAAAAAATAAAAATAAATGTATGTTTTACTGTCAGTTATTATTTACAATCAAGAGTGTGCATACCATTGGCAGCACTAATCATGGGCACTTATGAACTGCAGTTGTTAAACTGAAGGTGATATTTCTAAGTATAGGGAATACTGCAAGTGGCTCTAGAAGGGTAAATACAGCAGTACGGAAGACATCCATGTTGTAATGACATCCATGCTATCCTTGTACCCTTCCAAATATAAGATACCTCACAACCCTGGAATAACATCTCACTGTTCTGTTCAGTTATTGCAAATGTTTCTGACTTTCAATTAAAATGGTTTTGGACTAAGGCCTCAGCCCTGCAGGCTGCTGAGTATTGCTGAATGGAAAACAGTGCAGCGGTAAAGTGCTAGCACCTGGCATCAGCTCTGTGCCTGGGCAGAAACACTTCAGTACTGTGCAGAGAAATAAACTCAGTACTCGTCAATGAAAACAGACTTTTGCGCCGAACCTCTGGTCTGTGGTACCTGCTCCCCTCTCAACTTCCTTCACCTTGGATAGTAGATAACAAAGGACTACACTCAGCAGCTCTAGATACTCATGCACCATAAACAGACAGGAGACTTGGGGACTGATTCCAAGCTGAAGTCAGTGGGAGTCTTTTCATTGCTTGCAATGGGCTTTCAATCAGGCCCATAGATAGTCCTACCTGTGTTCATCGCTTTCTCCCCACCCTGATTAACTGAATCCTGATTATCTAGGTATTTTCAGGACACTATTTTATT
The DNA here is from genome assembly GCF_013100865.1 of Trachemys scripta elegans. Classification (NCBI taxonomy): domain Eukaryota; kingdom Metazoa; phylum Chordata; order Testudines; family Emydidae; genus Trachemys; species Trachemys scripta. Next base: position 20,072,140 of record NC_048303.1, on the reverse strand, counting down.
ATCTAAATACAAAATTCAAGGACTCTTTAAACCTTTTCTCTCAGCAAGAAGGATGCCACATCTGGAAGATGCACATGGTGAAGGGGACAGACGGGCTGGGGATCCAGATTACAGGAGGAAGAGGATCAAAGCGATCCCCTCATGGCATCATTGTTGCGCATGTTGAGGAAGGAGGCTCTGCTCACAGGTAATGTAATGTTTGTTCCTTCGCAAGGCTACGTAGGTTTGATTGATCTGTTTATGCCACTTTCAGCAGAACTCAAAAAAGGGGTAAGGGAAGTTCGCTCACATTTCCGTAAAAACATTTATTTACATTGGGACAGAGAGTGGGCTAATAAAATGACAAATATTAGAAAGTATTTTGGACCCAACTAAGTCGTGCTTTATTCATTTTTCTGCATGCTTCCATTTAAATATAAATGTTCTGCAGAGCTTGGCTGTAAGAACCTTTACTTAGGCTCAGAATGCTTCCCCCTTTTTTTTCTATAGGGATGGTAGATTGACAGCTGGTGACGAGCTCCTAATGATCAACAGTCAGTCTTTGGTTGGACTCTCCCATCAGGAAGCTGTGGCTATTCTGCGATCTGCTACAGGTCTAGTGGAGCTGGTGGTAGCTAGCAAGGTAGGTAACTTTACATCTCACTCTCTTCATTGCTGGAATTCTGTACATACATACATATTTATTTTAGAAGTGTCTGTTACAAACATAAACAAGGCCAGATGTTCAGTAGTCTGGTTGTGCAGATTTGGACATCTAATTTTTGTGCACAGATATAAAAATTGCACATGCATTCACAATAAATCTATGGCAAATAAACAGTGGGATATACAAGATAGCTCATTTGCTTGAACAATCACAGCACAGGCCTATGCATTTCTGGCAAACAGCATTTTCTTAAAATATGTAGCCTACAGAACAAAGCAAACTCTTCTCAGCTTCTTTAAATTCTCACCCATATCCTACATATCTGTCTCTATCCTTCTGTAATACCTGTGTGCCTGACGTCTCTAGATGTTGTTCTATGTATTTGCATTCTTTATTTTTTTATGTTAGTAGCCTAAAGTAATTTTTTTGCAGTTAAAGTGATGTGACGTTTCATGCAAATAAGATGAAACCAATTTATTAACAGGGCTTAGTCTTTCTTCATCATAGGAGCGATTAGAGATGTGGATCATCATGTAGGCTGAGCATTAAATACGTGCCAAAAAATGGGGTGGTCACTGTTCTTCTAGCCTAGTTGATCCTTTAATTTGGTGGGATATAGATTTTAATTTTACATACAATAGAGAGGCTTAATCTCTTCTGGATGTTCTTTGATAACTCCTTCTAGTGCCCAATGTTCACATTTATCAAAAAGAGAAAATGTCCCAGAGTGTTCAAAGACAAAAACCAAGATGCATGAACTTAAAATTTATGTAGTATTTTAATTAGCCACTGAAGTGCATCAAAGTCCTTTGTCGGAATTACAGTTTAGTATTAACTCTGCGAGTTTTCACCTTGACAACAACGTACTTTGAATAGATGCAAACATGTTCAGTTAGACATTTGGGCTATCTTCCAAAGGGGGCATATCAGCCTACATGAATTCCTTCTTAAAATTCCTTCTCCACTTGTGCTGCAATTACATCTATACAATCAACAAGAATGTTTGCAACATAAAGCTCTTCGGGTTCTGACCAGACTTTGTGTCAGCACAATCTCTATAGATTCAGTTTTCACATTCCTGGGAAGAGTATTTGCTAGCCTGACAAAGTATGAAGTATATAAATCTTTGCTTTGTTTCGTATAGTAGTCATTCATATTTGAGGATCAGATTTCTAATCAGCCCAAGATAAGAAATAAAGTAAGTGTAGTGAGCTCCATGAGATCCCCTTGGACGTTTGTTCGTATGAGGAAACTGCCACATAAGCCCTGGATTTGTCTTGACAGAAATAGAACGCTCTTGCTCTGTACTTTGTGTTATTATATACACTGGAAAGTAAGCAAGATAATGGAGAATCAGGGCCTGAATGTTCTAGATTCTGGACTTTGTTGAACTGACAGCATTGTGAGGAGAATTTTCATATCACCATTATATGTACGTGTTGTAAGTGTGTGAAGTCTATATATGTATATTTTTTTTCCTGTGAACATGTTATAATCTGCCTCCTGATGTCTCTGAATTCTACAAAACGCATGGAGCTTGTCTACATTCAAAAGTTATTTCATTTTAACAATAGCAATATAATTAAAATGGTACAACCCCCCCTCCCCCCTGCCACCCTCCATCTAGTTTTCCCAGTGTGGCTGCATTGATCCCAGCAGAGCTTATTCCTCTATGGGAAGGGGAATGAATTATACTGGTATAAGGCACATTTGAACTGGTATAACTGTGTTTACATCAGAGGTGTAGCAGTATAACTATTTGGTTAAAAAAAAAAACAGCCCAAAATACCGCTATGCAAAGTAGTTACATGGGCACAGAAATTGTGTGTAGACGAGGTCATGCATAAAGTATGTCATGCCTATTTTCCTAGAATACTCCCTGGTCTTTGTTACACGTTTGTTGAATGAAATGGACTAGTCATTGTGTAATGACTAGGTCTATGTACACCCAAAATTATGTGGAACTCTTCTGGCTTTTTGTTTCATACAAACTCCCTCCTTGTTCATTGGAAGGTTCACTGATCTTCATGAACCTTCTGAATGAATCTGGGCATGGGAACAGGAAACTTTAGTTTTTACAATTGAAACTTGAAGTTTTAGCACATTGAAATATATAATTGGATTACATTTGAAAAAATGAGTAATTTGCTTGGGTTTTAATCTGGAGGGCAAATGCCTACTATCAGATAGCAAAGCTTCATTGTGTATTTGAATGGTACACTGTGAGACACATAATGTGTATTTTGTTGCCTTCCTGGTAGGAAGGGAATGAAGAGGAGTCTCTCAAGTATCCATCTACAAGTTTGCCTGACTTACTTAGTACCTGTTCAGTCCAAGATACCGCCTCTTGCACTGATAATAAAGAGAATGAAGAGCCAGAGGACGAAGATGCCAAAGGAGTGAGTGCGTCTCCCGAAGCACAGGTTGCTGTAAGTGTGGCTTTGGTAATCTTTTTATGTTGTTACTTGATTTTGATCTGTAGTCATGCCATGTGCTCCTACAGCCTAAAATGTAACCATTCATCTGTGTAAAAAAAATCTTAATTAAACTAGCGCTTCCTTTATGTTAAAGATGGTCTACAGAAAACTAAACGGTGTGCTCAACTTGAGATCATGATATCTTTGTATTACCGTCTTGCAGGATTGTGTAAAGTAGCACTGCAAACTTTTTATGTCTGTTAGTTACACATGAGTCCGAATGTGTTTTTCTGTCGTTAAATTACATTCCATTCACTTTTAAATGGAAGCTAAGAGAGGTCATCTGAAGTGCCGTGGCTGTGGTATGTTTGTTTCTTCTCTTTGTGTAACCAAACTCTTGAAGATCTGGATCCACAAAGGGGCTTTAGGCATTGTGACACTGAGTGTCACTAACTTTTAGGTGCCTAGAAAATCACAGCAACAACATTGATCCACGAAGCCTGAGTTAGGCACGCCTAGGCTCCCTATACAAAGGATGAGGGGAGAGAGGCACCTTAGAATGCGAGCCACAAAAGCCAGCGCGCTAGGCAGGGAGCTACCTAAGCTAGTCAGTGGGAGATACCGACGAGACAGGGATGTGTCCTAAGCCCTGCCCCTCTTTCAGAGATAGGTACCTAAATCCAAGCTGCTGGGAGGTGCCTGTCTCAGCTACTGATCCACAAATGGGGGGAAGATAGGCATTTCTCTGCCTAACTCATGTATGGGGTCTGATCCATGCTCAGAGGCCACCTAACACCACAAAACGGCGAGGGGGAGGACCTTCCTCATTAACCTATAGCCTACTAGTTAGGATACTCACCCAGCATGCAAGAGACCACTGGTTCAAGCACAGGTGACGACTTTTCAAACTGCCAGGGGGTGCTCAACCCCCCAGCTCTGCCCCAGGCCCTGTCCCCACTCCACTCCTTCCCCCCTGGCCCCGCCTCTTCCTGCCCAGTTCCGCCCCCTCCCCTGAGCGCGCCATGTCCCTGCTCCTCCAGCCTCCCTGAACACCATGAAACAACTGTTTGGGGCAGACAGGAGTGGGGGGGTGGGGTGCTCATCTACAGGGCCCTGTCAGGCGGGAGGCTCTGGGAGAGGTTGTAGGGGAACTGATAGGGGGTTGTTGGTGGGTGCTTAGCACCCACCATTTTTCCCCATGGGTTCTCCGGGGCTGGAGCACCCACGGAATCAGCTCCGATGGGTTCAAGTCCTCCCTTTGCCTGATGAGGAGAAGAGATTTGAACAGGGACCTGTCTCTTCTCAGATGAGTGGTCTAAACACTGGACTGCACAGTGATTCTCTCTCTCTCTCTCTCTAGCCTGGGGCGGGCAAACTTTTTGGTCTGAGGGCCGCATTGGGTTTCGTAAATTGTATGGAGGGCTGGTTAGGGGAGGGGGTCGTGGCCCGGCCCCCACCTCCTATCTGCCCTCACCCCTCCTGGGACCCCTGCCCCATCACATCCCCCCCTCCCCGCTCTCTGTCCTCTGACCGCCCCCGGAACCCCACCGCGCCATCCAACCCCTCTTCTCATTCCTGACAGCCCCATCCAATCACCCCTTCTCCTGTCCCCTGACTGCCCTTGGAACCCCCAGCCCTGTCTGCCCCCCGCAGAACCCCTGTCTCCATTCAACCCCTGTTCCCCCCGACCCCTATTCACACCCCCGCTCCCTGACCACCACCCTGAACTCCCCTGCTCTCTATCCAACCCCCCCGTGCTCCGTGCCCCCTTACTGCGCTGCCTGGAGCACTCGTGGCTGGCGGCACAACAGCTGGGCCACGCTGCCACCACCACACAGCACAGAGCACCGGGTCAGGCTGGGCTCTGCAGCTGCACTGCCCCAGGAGCTCACAGGCCCGCTGCCCAGAGCATTGTGCCGGCGGTAGGGCGAGCTGAGGCTGCGGGGGAGAGGGGACAGCAGAGGAGGGGCCGAGGGCGAGCCTCCCGGGCCAGAAGGTCGGGGGCGGGCAGGATGGCCCCGGGCCATAGTTTGCCCACCTCTGCTCTAGCCCAATTCATATTTAATTATTCAATTATTTAATTAAAGTAGAACAACTTCAATAGGAAAGATTGAGGGAGACCCCCCTCAGGATAGCTCATAGCTCCTCTTCTTGCTTCTCAGCTGTTTTATACTGTGCTGTTAGGTGGCTCCTCCTGAGTACGCCTTCCACGTCAGGCACCACACGTGAGTTACGTGGAGGTGCACCTATCTTCTCCTGGTTCATTGATCTCTCTGAGGCGTAGGTGGGAGACTGACATCCAGATTCTGAGAATGAGGCAGCCATGCGCATGGCAAGAAACATGGGCACCTACGGAACTTGTACTGCAAAAACTTCCACACTGAGTTAGTTTAGGCAACTACAGGGTTAGGCAGCAGCCAAGCAGGGGTGTTTTGAGGATCAAAGTGGTGTCTAAAAACAGGACTTGGACACCCAAGTCTGGGGGTTAGGCACCTAAGTGGATCTGTGCTGAAGTTCTTAGCAGGGCAAACGCCGATTGAAGTCAGTAAGATTTTGTCTGAATAAGACTTTCAGAATTTGGCCCATAATTAAAGTTCTATTTAGATAAATGCTCTAAAATGATAACTTCACTTGCATTCCATTCAAAGCTCCATTCATCAGAAAGGCTAAATGGATTATTATTTATTACTATTATTTATCTGTATTTTGGTAGCACCTAGGAGCCCTGGTCAAGGACCATGACCCCATTGTGCTGTGTGTACAAACACAGAACAAAAACACAGACCCTTCCCCAAAGATCTTATAATCTAGGTATACGAGAAGAGAAAGCAGTTGGAGATGAGGTAACCTTGTTTTCCATCATATTTATACTAAATTCTGAGAGAGAAACATTTGAAGAAAATTGACATCACAGTCTGTTTCTGCCAGCCCAGAGATGGAGGTAACTGGGCCAAATGGAACTCACTTAAGCTTGCAAGCAGGGGCGGCTCTATGGTTTTTGCCGCCCCAAGCATGGCAGTCAGGCGGCTTTCGGCAGCACATCTGCTGGTCATGCAGATTCGGCAGCATACCTGCGAGAGGTCCACTGTTGCCACGCCTTCAGCGGCCCCGCTGCCGAAACTGTGGGACTGGCGGACCTCTTGCAGGCATGCCGCCAAACGCAGCCGGACTGCCCCCTCACAGCGACCGGCAGGCTGCCCCCCACAGCTTGCCCTCCAGGCACTCATTTGCTGCACTGGTGCCTGGAGCTGATCCTGCTTGCAAGGAAAGAGTACGTTTAGATAAGGGGAAGTATATATGTAGGTCTTTTTTTTTTTTTTTTTAAACCCTTTGCTCTGCGTGCTTGTGTACCTTTGAGTGAATGAATAAATCTTTGTTTTGAAGAAGCTGTTTTTGGATCACTTTAATCAGCTGCTGTCGCAGGCTGCAGAAGGAAAAGGGCTTACTGGTGTCAAACACAGTTGGGTCTATTGGGTTAACTCAGTTGGTAGACAGAGGCGCTGCTGCCCAGAAACCCACTCAAAGAGATTGGACTGTGTGGTTCCATCCAGAGGAGGGTGAAGACACAGGAAAAGGGGAAACTGACAATGAACACAGGGGAACTAGTGAAACTAACCATGCGTAAAGCACATAGTAACTAATAAACTGTTTCCTCTAGTCCCTTTCAGCTCTAGTTACCTTAGGAGTTATTGTCACAAACATGGGTACTAACTGTTCAGATCAACATGATTTTAAGTTAAGAAGTTTGAGTTTAGATTTGAAAGATGCTACAAAATTATAGGACAAGATTTTTTGTAAGCACTCAGCATTGTCCTGTCTCTGCTCCCGTTGACTTCAATGAGAGAAGTTTGTTCAGCACTGACCACTTCTGAAAATCACACCCTGAATTATAACCCTGATGTATAACTATTGGTGTGTAGCAGATGAGGTGCAAATACACTGAATGAGATATAGTAAAGGACAGATCTATATATATCTCTTTCAGGGCAAGTATTGCAGTTTTATAGGACATTTTCGAGAACTGAAAAACCTGATGCAGCTTGCCTGTGCACAATGAGATTTATGATGAAGATACGTTTGAATTCAAAAGGGCATTGCCAAGTGTCAAAACGTAGCCATTGGAATTGAACTGAATATGGTTGCCACATATTTCTTTTTTTATTTCAGCTCTCTTCAGGTACTGGATTGTCAGGATTTCCCCTAAGATTTGAAGGAACTTGCTCTCTTAGCTTTGCTCCCAATCTTTCCGGCCAAGCAGTAGTCAGTCTGGAAGGAACTCCGTAGCACACAAATGAAGAGCTCAGTTTAAAAATATCACTTGGAGACTGCAGTTTAAAAATATCACCCTTGTGGCTTATTTAAAAAAGCATTATATTGCACTAAAGCAAAACTTTTATAAATACAGTTTAATTGGAACTCTTTTAGTACCCAGTCTGGCTGTGCAAAGGCCCATTTAACATGGAACACCCCTTCAAGTTCTAACATTAATAAAACTTGTGCCACCAGGCAGGAAAGGGATTATATTAAACTCCTGAGAGTGAATTTGTTTCCGTGATGGTCTAGCCAAAACGTTCCTTAACTTCGCACCCGCAGTTCTGAGGTGAGGCCATGTTGTTGTGTTAAATTGTCTCAAATCACTCTTGGGATTTTAATATAACAAGGTCCGAGTCTGGTGCTTGTAGTGCTGTTTAGGTTAATTTTACCTATTTGTATGTGTGTAAGCAGGGAGGGGCAGGTAAAATATTATTTCCATTTGGGGGGGGGGGTGGGCGCTCATTTTTGTTCTGGAAAGTCTACCATATTCCTTGAACTTTAACCTTCTGCTGGGGTGGAAACGAAAAAGACACAGGAAATATCACTAAGAGGGAAAATAACTTTGGCAAGAGTTTCAGATTTTGGTGACGATTTTGGCTCCCTCAGTGTTTAGGTGCCCAGCTTGAGACTCCTTAACGGGGCTTGATTTTTTCAGACGGTGGCTGCTTGGAACTTTCTGAAAATCTGGCCCCTTGAGGCATCTGAGCACCCACAGTCATAGTCACTGTTGAAATTCGTGGCCTCTTTTTTGTGTGTCTGGTGCTGTTATCTTGTTAAATACAAAATGATAAAGTTAATCAGATTAATAATAATAATTGTTATTGTTACCTAATCTTATATAGCACTTTTCATCAGTAGACCTCAAAGTCATCCCCATTTTACAGATGGGGAATCTGAGGCACGGATCAGGGAAGTGACTTGACCAAGGTTACAGAACAGGCCAGTGGCAGAACCCTGGGAAAATTGTGTTCACTTGTGCATGCACATGGGGGAGCTAAATCCAGGCCTCCGGCACTGCAGTCTCCATTGTCAGGGGAATCTGTGGGTAACAGGATTCTATCTGGGAGCTAGGCCAGGCCAGAAGATGGTTGTGGGGGATCCACGTAAAGGCCTACAAAGATCACTTCAGTCATTCTGGTTGTGTGAGCCACTACTGCTTTACTCAACGTCTGTGGCAGTGCAGGAGGTTTCCTACCAAAGTCTCCTGGCTGTACAACTGCCCAGATGCAGCCTCATTACTGGACCAGGGAAATGCTCCCAGCTGTGTGACCGTTCAGTTCTTGTTGCATGAGTTTTGGTAAGGTTTGCTTTGGCCTTAAATGCTTGCCGTGACTCAAGGTTGCAAACGTCCTGGATACAGAGATTGCTGCAACCCACCGAGATTGAACAATCCTGCTGTAACAGAAACAGGATGTCATCGGTTAAAGTTTAAATACCTCTGATGTGTGAATTGTGTTTCTTTATTCATGCCAAAACCCACCTTATGTTTTTGGCAAGGTACGCATCCGAAAGAGAATAAATCAACCTGTTTTGTGAATGTACAGAGATTAGTTCATCCCAGTTCTTTATTTGAGCCTTAGGAATGTTCAGTTATTTCCCATTGTGAGTCTCTGTGTCTTACTGGAGAATCCTTATGTAATTACCTCTAGCCGTGCGAGTGCAGTAAGGAAGAGGATAACAATGCCAGAAGTTTAAAAAAACACACTGGGGTCAAAAGTTCTTTTGGAAACACTGGAACAGATATTTCAGAGAAAGCATTAGCACTGCAAGGAAACAGGAAGCATAACTCAACAATTAATTGTGTGTGTGTGTGTGGGGGGGACATTAATTACTCAGAGGACTCCAGTGTTCAGTCCCATTAGGGCATTGCAATTTTAGAAATCAACTCTGAAATACAACTGTAAATGGAATTGCTATGTCCAAAACCCCCTTTTTGCAAATAATATACTTTACGCTGAAAGGGATTTTGTTAGGAGAAATAGAGAAGAGAGAGATTTGGGGTCAGATTATGGGGAGCCCCTGCAGAGGTGTACTGGGGAAAGGATACAAGGAGCCTTCCCTCATTGCAGCCCTGGGCCAGATACAGCTGCAACTCCTGCACTCTTCTGGTATAGGGGCTTCTCCCTCATAGTGCCTCCTCAGGCACCAGGCATCCCAGAGAGTCCTGACCCCTCCCCTTCTTAGCATCACCTAGAGAGTTGCCAGCTGTGAATGCTACACTCCTTTTGAAGCACTCCGGCGCTGTGTGCCAAGTTACTCCAGGAGGCAGTGTGCTTTCCTGAGGTGCAGTACCTCCTAATGTGCCAGATCAACCCCCAAGTCCTGCTTACATAGGGCTGTGACTAACAATAGATCTCATAATGAATATAGCAAAGTGGGAAAATGTACGTTTTTAGGATAAACATAGTGAAAAGTCTGGACAAGAGATGGCTGCAAAAAAGTCTAGGGGCCAAATCCAGTTTGCCTTGTTCATGTGAGTATTCCTGGTGCATCCAAGTAATCCCAACTGCTGTATCACTTTACAAGAAGCTAAAAGGACTCCTTCCTGCTAAGACACTTCCATGTAAGCAATTACTTCAGTTGCCACAGGGATGTTGTATACTCACAAAGGGGAGGTGGCATCTGCCATCATGAATGGGAGCAGGTGGTGGCTAGGTGACAGGTTGTCTGATAAGATGTGATCCACACTATGGATGAGTTTGAGAAACTCCTGGAAGACATTAAGGTGCCCTTCATGCTCGCTAGGTTTGTAATTCTTATTCTTCCATGTAAAATGTTTGAAAGTCAGCACAGTAATGGAAACATACTTCATCTGCAATGCAGGGTCTCCAGGCCCCTTTTCTTCTGTGAATGAGATTTCTTTCCACAAAGCAGCAGATATAGTAGCCAGCTATTTCTCTCTTGGCCACTTGGATAGCTGCCCAGGTTTGGTGGAAATGAACTGCCTTTAGCAACCTAAAAATAACCTCCCCGTGACATTAGAATGAAACGGATACTATCTTGGCCCTGCAGTCTAGCAGAAGTTAACATAAAGATAATAAAGGCACCAGGACTTTGAGAGTTATCATAAATGTTGTTTTATCACATCTGCAGATTGTTTATCCCCAAATTCTTGTAACTGTATATAATCCAACCCTAGCTGGGATCAGTTAAATTATATTTTAGACATGCTGTGCTTAAAATACAATCCACATAATATGTACATAAGGTATGAAAGACACTAGATACCCAAGTATTGCATATCGTGCTATGTACTCAGTATGACACAAACAATGTTTTTAAAACTAATTCCAAAGTGCTATACCAAAAACATCATGGAAATGTACCCTCCAATTGTTGGCTTTGATAGTGTAAGCGAGATCTGATGCTCTCAGCAGAGCTATTTTTACATTGTGACTAGGCATCAAGACTGCTTCCTGTGTTCTTCCAACCTCAGTATGTGAACAAAAAGTCCCCCTGAAAATAAAATAAAGCAGCTATATTCTCTGTTGTCATATATGGAATCACAATCTATCTTAAACGGGACAATTATTAGAGAAAACAATTACAAACTGCAAACACAAATAAACAGGCTTCCACACAGCTTGAGTTCCTAGTTTGTCTCCTTCGTTTACCTTCCAAGAACTTCTTGGAATTCTATGCAGCACACAGAGACATCTAGTGGCTGAATAACATACTGCAAATAAACATATCATTACCCTTTCTAACATTGTCTTCAAATCCTGAATATTGAAACAAAAATAGAACAAGAGTGTTATAGATTTTTCGGAAATGTTTATAATTAATTAAATTTAATTCAGTCCAAAAGCTGTTTAAGGTGAAAAAGCATGTTATATAGCAGACGAAATCAAAGCTAATCTAAAGAATGATGAGAGGTTGGTTTAGCTGGGTGGATCTCATTATCTCTAGGGCCAAGAGGGAATCTGTCAGTGGCTGCCTCCCCTTGAAGATCTCTGCCACAGCAGAGACTAATGGCACAAGCAATTTCCGGTGTTTCTTTCTATTTAAAGGGACATTTTTCTTAATTTTAAAAATCACTTTTATTCACTTTAACTTTTAATAGCCAGTTGGAAGCATGGAAATGAACCCTTTACCTAACCCTGCAAGCTACCACCCACGGGTGGGTCTGTGGTGCCAGCACAGAGTGACATTAGCATCAGAGGTCCACCTGCATTGAATAACTTGTAAGATCTGGGCTTATGTTCTTTCCCTTCTGTCCCATGGAGCCAGCAAATTATTGTAGGTTTGAATGAGAGTGCTAGGGTGCTGACACTGATTTCTAAAGAAATTATTGAAGCATTTGTTAGGGGGAAGAGTATATTGAGGGTTAAATTTTCCTATGTGGGTAACCAAACTACACCCCAAATCCTCTTCACCTGGTGTGCTGTGCAGTCACCCACAGGTACCTAGATATGCGGTAACTGATCTTGTGCTCATGAATGCTGGGGTACATTTCAAATGCCGGGTTTGCACACACCTAGCTAGGTACCACCTGAAAAATTTTCCACTAAAGAAATACAGGGATTTAGTAAACTGACATAAAAATCAAGATCGATCAGAGTTTGCAGCTGTCACATTGAGCAGTAGTGTCCCTTTTAAAAAGTAAAGCGTCAGACCTCTGTGGTATTATTCTGTATACTCAGGCTGTTGAATTCAGTAGAGTGATAGACCAAGCACTCTTAAGGAGACTACTTTTGAGTTGTTTATGTAGCATTTCCATCTATTCAGAAAATTACAGGGTGGTTCCAGCTGTTGAACATTTAACTTGCTTCCTGATTTCCTTGCCAGGCATGAAAGCGGAGGTTTCAAGCATGTTCATTTAGTGAATGATGGGTTCAAAGGAGGTACAAGTTGCACACTGTGGGACCAGCAAGTGCAATTTCCAGAGCCGCCCCTCAGGAAAGCCTGCCAGTGTTTGCTTCACCAAAGGAAGCAAACTTTAACATGCAGCTTGTCTCCTCTGGAAACCCCATAGGTCGAGACTGCCTTGGTAAATGTGGTGTATCAAAGGATCCCCTGGATGTCTGGGTGATGCCAGGCACCTTCATCCCCTCTCTACTTTGGGTTATAACAGGGGTTCTCAAACTGGGGGTCGGGACCCCTCAAGGAGTTGTAAGGATATTACCTGGGGGGTCGTGAGCTGTCAACCTCCACCCCCAAAACCCGCTTTGCCTCCAGCATTTATAATGGTGTTAAACGTACAAAAAAGTGTTTTTAATTTATGGGGGGGGGGGGGTTGCACTCAGAGGCTTGCTATGTGAAAGGGTCACCAGTACAAAAGTTTGAGAACCACTGGGTTATAACATTAAGACCCCAACTCGGTCCTTACTTGTTGTGGAGGGAGCAGCTTCTCTGGGTTTTCCATGGTGCCAGTTGTCGTACTATCTAAACACTTACCTGGTTAATTAGATCTCCAGAGTGAGGCCCCTAGTAAACTTCATGGTGTTTCCTGCTCAGCTCCCAGCCCTGGTTCTGCCTGGATTTCTGTTTCCTGGAAATGTTTCTATCATTCAGATCATGGAGGGAATGCTTTGTCAAAAAGGAGGGTCTTGTAGCATGCCCTAAAGCTGATTAACTCTGGATCAGCCTAAACTGTTCCGTGAGCTTGTTCCACAGCCAGAGCCCCCCAGCCAAGGATGCTTTATCTGTAGTTCCCAGGCATATCAACCTGAGCTTTGTAAGCTGCATTATCCAAGAGCAGGGAGCAGCTGTTTTGCTGGGCCATAGAGGCAGCTGCTGATAGAGCTGAGTTCAGACTTGTTAATGGCTTTGGAAATATGGCCTGAGACCTTGAACTGCAGTGGAAGCAGTGGAGTTCTTGGTGGCCTGTCCAACTGATGAGTTTTGCAGCCACATTTTGTACCATGTGTAGCCTCTGCATTGCTTTCAATGTCAGTCGCATTTGCAGAAAGTTGCAGCGGTCCAGTCTGCAGCTCATAATTTAGGGACATTCAATGAAAGAGGTATAAACTGGCCACGAATAAATTTAGACGGGAAGTTAGATGGACCATATGGCCGTTCTTATCTTCTAACCCAGACAGTAGCCAATGCTAAGTGCGTCAGAGGGAATGAACAGAACAGGGCAATTATCGAGTGATCCATCCCCTGTTGTCCAGTTCCAGCTTCTGGCAGTCAGAAGCTAGGGACACCCAGAGCATGGGGTTGCATCCCTGGCCATTTTGGCTACTAGCCATGGATGGACCTATCCTCCATGAACTTCTCATTCTTTTTTGAACCCAGATATAGTTTTGGCTTTCACAACATCCCCTGGCTGTTCCACAGGTTGATTGTGTGTTGTGTGAAGAAGTACTTCCTTTTGTTTGTTTTAACCTGCTGCCTATTAATTTCATTCGGTGACCCCGGTTCAAGAAGGGGTAAATAACACTTCGTTATGCACTTTCTGCACCCCATTCATGATTTTATAGACCTCTGTCACATTTCCCTAAGTCATCTCTTCCAAGATGAAAAGTCCCAGTCTTTATAATCTCTCCTCATGGGGAAGATGTTTCGTATCCTTAATCACTTTTGTTGCCCTTCTCTGTACTTTTTCCAATTCTAGTATATCTTTTCGGGGATGGGGCAACCAGATCTGCATGCAGTATTCAAGGTGTGGGTGTACCATGGATTTATATAGTGACATTATGATATTTACTGTGTTATTATCTATCCCTTTCCTAATGGTTCCTAGCATTCTGTTAGCTTTTTTGACTGCCGCTGCACATTGAGTGAATGTTTTCAGAGAACTATCCACAATGACTCCAAGATCTCTTTCTTGAGTGGGAACAGCTAATTTAGACCCCATCATTTGGTATGTATAGTTGGGATTATGGTTTCCAATATGCATTATGTTGTATTTATCAACATTGAATTTCATTTGGCGTTTTGTTACAAAGGGATCTCACAAAACTGGGTGACTGGGCAACTCTTCACAGTCTGCTTTGGACTTAACCATCCTGAGTAATTTTGTGTCATCTGTAAATTTTGCCACCTCACTGTTAACCTGTTTTTCCAGATCATTTATGACTACATTGAACAGCACTGGTGCCCAGTACAGATCCTTGGGGGACGCCACCATTTACCTCTCTCCATTCTGAAAACTGACCATTTATTCCTACTCTTTGTTTCCTGTCTTTTAACCAGTTACTAATCCATGAGAGGACCTTTCCTCTTATTCCATGACTACCTACTTTGCTTAAGAGGCTTTGATGAGGGACCATGTCAAAGGGTTTTTCAAGTCCAAGTACGCTATATCCGCTGGATCACTCCTGTCCACATATTTGTTGACCCACTCAAAGAATCCTAATTGATTATTGAGGCACGATTTCCCTTTACAAAAGACATGTTGACTGTTCCCCAACAAACTGAATTCATCTATGTGTCTGATAATTCTGTCCTTTACTACAGTTTCTACCAATTTGCCTGATACTGAAGTCAGGCTTACTGGACTGTGATTGCCAGGATTACCTCTGGAGCCTTTTTTAAAAAAAGGTAGGCAGGTTATATGGGCCCCTGGTGCCCATGATCCAGGAATATTCAGGGCCCGAGGGCCCAGCTCCACCAATTTTCAGGGTGGGGTCTCTCCCCCAGCCCCGCCTGCAGCCCCCACATGCCTCCCCTGAAGCATCTCCCGGCCTCACCTGCTGCCCCATGGTAATTTAAAAAGGCCCGGGGGCTGCCGCTGCCACCACAACCAGCAGGGCTAAGGTGGCTTCCTGCCTAGCCTCGCTCCGCTCCACTCCCAGAAGCAGCTGGAATGACCCTGTGGCCCCGGGGGGGCAGGGGAGGAGGTGTCTCCACGTGCTGTCTCCGCCCCGACCACTGACTCTGCAGCTCCCATTGGCCAGGAACTATGGCCAATGGGAGCTGTGGAGGCATTGCCTGTGGGCAGCGGCACGTGGAGACCCCCGCCCCCAGCCCCTCACCTAGGAGCCGCTGCCAGAGGGGTGTGTGGTTTGCTTTTGGGAGCCGCCTGAGGTAAGCGCCCCATCCCAACCCACACCTCAGCCCAGAGCCTGCACCTAAACTCCTTCCCAGAACCTGGCCGCCCCCCCCACACCTTAACTCCCACCTCAGCCCAGAGCCCATACCCAAACGCCCTCCCAGAGCCCGCACCCCTCCTGCACCCAAACTCCTTCCCAGAGCCCCACCCTCTCCTGTACCCCTGCCCAAGCCCAGAGCCCACACCCAGTACCCAAACTCCCTCCCAGAGGCTTAGGCAGGTGTGGAGGCGGGACTTGGACCCATTCTGGGCACCACCAAAAATTATATAAACCTGTGGCCCTGGAAGTTAGGAGGTTTCTAACCAGCAGAGGAGTGAGGTTCTGGAATAGCCTCCCAGTAGAAATAGTGTGGAAAAGCATCCTAACTTGTTTTAATATGGAGCTTCATACTTTTATCAATGGGATTATTTGATGGGGTTGCCTATGATAGCAGGGGACTGGACTCGATCCAGGGTGTCCCTTTCAGTCCTATGTCCTATGTTTCTAATCTGAAAGGGAGCAAATTTAAGACTGAAAAAGGGAACGTTTTCCACATCGTGGACAATTAGCCTTTAGAACTCATTGCCTGAAGATGTATTTGAGACCAAATGCTTAGCAAGATTCCAGAAAAGGCTATACAGATAACAAGAAAATACAGAGTTCTCAATCTAAAAGAAAATAAATTTTGGAAAGAATAAAACTCTTAAGCTTTAGGACATAAAACAACCTGTAGGGGTTGGGAAGAAACTTCCCTTCAGGTCAAGTTATCCCATATTTTCTACTCTGGGTGTTTTTTTGCACCTTTCTCTGAAGCAACAGGCACTGGCTGCTGTTGGAGACAAGATACTAGGCTAGATGGACCACAGGCTTGATCCAGTGTGGCAATTCCTATGTTCCTATGAATCATGCCCTATAAGTATAGGAACGTTATTTTATGATAAATGTATATAAAGGCCATCATAGAATCATAGGATTGGAAGTTGATGTTGTTTAATAAGAAAATGTTATTTCTGTATATTGGTTATTTAACAGGACAGGACAGAAAAAGAACAGAAGCCATTCTAAAAAGCATGTGAAATTTTGTTGTGTACAGGGGCTTAGCTGGTCTCTTAAAATTTTTTAGCGTGGCCAATTTATGTGCCCTGCTGCAGCTGACCCTGTGGTGATAAGCTGGGAGCTGGTTCTGCAGGCTAGAGAGAGAGACCTTTCCAATTTTTTTGTGCTATCTGTATATCAGTTCACTTCACATTTAGGAAACAAACTATGTCTATCTTCTGTTCACTCTCCTCAATGAAGAAACATGGTGCAATCTTGCATGAGGTGTTAAATATATTCAGTGATGGGAAAGACAACAGCTTATCTCAACAGCAGTAGTAAAATAGTTTGCTTATTCTATTGTATAATCCCTAGAGTGCTGCTTTGCTTTGCTTTGCTTTGTCAATCTGTGATGATTGCCAAGATGTTTGTGGTTCAGTAGAATGCATTCTTTTATATAATGCTGTTCTTCATCTTGCCTAATTAAGGACCTGGTCCAGCTGGGGTTTTGCCTGAGAAAGGACTCTGGAGTAGCCCCTCATGCTGTATTAATGCTAGAGCTCTGTGTTCATGATAGTACTGTTTCCCCTTGGAAGCAACTGAGATGTCACAATCACTGAATTGTGAAGTTACTAGATGAATGGTGTCAGAGAATTTTCTAGTTTTAGACCTCCCTCGAAACTCTTCAAACTACAGCATGTGTTACAGCCCCTGCTGTCCTAATAATGAAACAGCCTTGAACAGAATTTACTGGGTTTGTTTAATGAAATGCATACAGAACTGAAATAATCTCCTCACTTCCTGGAAAGCAAGGAAAATTAAGATGGCAGGGCTACATATTCTAAACATTCAAAAGATATATTCCCATGTGGCCAGAAGAATAGGGCAGAGTTTTCTTTTGAGTTATGACAAAGCAACCACTTTTAGAGTCAAAGATTACAGACAAAGGACTGTTCTTAGAAGCACCATAGTTTGGATTTCTAATTGTTTTCACAGCATAATAAAACCCCAGGTAGTTTATTATACAACAGCATCCATTTAAATAATAATGTCTCTATCATGGGTGTATATTGCAAATTCTAGAATGCTTTCCCCACAGGCTTATAGCCTGTGTCAGATCAATGTTTGTTTTGATACAAAAAGAAAGAATATCTAAATTACCTTGTTCTTTGTTACTTTTTATAGTAGTCAGAAACCAAGTTGGATATAATATCATCCAGGAAGCCAGTGAGAATATCTTGGGGCTTTATTTTGATCATGTGTATTTGCATGCAATTGACCTGGACATCACACACACAGTTTGGGTGTTTCCTCTTTATAGGACCATGGCTTATATGGAACCATAGAATCGTAGAAGTGTAGGACTGGAAGGGACCTCAAGAGGTCATCTAGTTCAGTGGTTCTCAATGAGGGGTACACAGAGGTCTTCCAGGAGAGACATCAACTCATTTAGCTATTTGCTTAGTTTTACAACAAGCTACATAAATAAAAAGCACTAGTGAAGTCAGTACAAACTAAAATTTCATACAGACAATGACTTGTTTATACTGCTCTATATACTGTACACTGAAATGTAAGTACAATATTTATATTCCAATTGATTTATTTTATAATTATATGGTAAAAATTAGAAATTAAGCAATTTTTCAGTAATAGTGTGCTGTGACGCTTTTTTGTATTTTTATGTCTGATTTTGTAAGCAAGTAGTTTTTAAGTGAGGCAAAATGTGGGGTACGCAAGACCATTCGGACTCCTGAAAGGGGGTAGTAGTCTGGAAAGGTTGAGAACCACTGGTCTAGTCCAGTCCCCTGCACTCAAGTCAGGACTACATAATAACTAGACCATTCCTGACACTTGTTTGTCTAGCCTGTTCTTGAAAACCTCCAATGATGGAGATTCCACAACCTCCCTAAACAGTTTGTTCAAGTGCTTAACTGCCCTGACAGGAAGTTTTTTTTAATGTCCAACCTAAATCTCCCTTGCTAATTTTTCCCTCTTCCTTGTTAACAACCTTTTATATGCTTGAACACTGGTATCATGTCCCCTCTCAGTCTTCTCTTCTCCAGACTAAACAAACTCAGTTTTTTCAATCTTTCCTCATAGATCATGTTTTCTAGACCTTTAATCATTTTTGTTACTCTTCTCTGGACTTTCTCCAATTTGTCCACATCTTTTCTGAAATGTGGCACCCACAACTGGACACAGTACTTTAGTTGAGGCCATATCTGCATGGAGTAGAACAGAAGAATTACTACTTGTCTTGCTTACAGCACTCCTGCTAATACATCTCAGGTGATGTTCGCATTTTTTTTTTGCAACAGTGTTACACTGTTGACTCATGTATAGTTTTCAATCTACTATAACCTCCAGATCCCTTTCTACAGTGCTCCTTCCTAGGCAGTCATTTCTCATTTTGTATAAGTGCAATTGATTGTTCCTTCCTAAGTGGAGTACTTTGCATTTGTCCTTATTGAATTTCATCTTCTTTACTTCAGACGATTTCTCCAGTTTTTCCAGATCATTTTGAATTTTAATCCCGTCCTTCAAAGCACTAGCAACCCCTCCCAGCTTGGTATTGTCTGCAAACTTTATAAGTGTACTCTCTATGCCGTTATCTAAATCATTGATGAAGATATTGAACAGAACTGGACCCAGAACTGATCCCTGTGGGACTCCACTCGACATGCCCTTCCAGTTTGACTGTGACCCCGATAACTACTCCCTGGGAGCGGTTTTCCAATCAGTTATAATGGATCCATCTAGGCTGTATTTGCCTTGTTAGTTTGTGAGATGATCATGTGAGACCGTATCAAAAGCCTTACTAAAGTCAAGATATCCCACATAGCAAGGGATAGTGTAGATCGGAGGTGGGCAAACTACGGCCCATGGGCCACATCTGGCCCGCGGGACTGTCCTGCCTGGCCCCTGAGCTCCCGGCAGGGGAAGCTAGTCCCTAGCCCCTCCCCCGCTGTCCCTCCTCCCCGCAGCCTCACCTCACCACGCCGCCAGCGCTCTGGCCCGCCGCTCCTGCCGGGCAGCGTGGGCGGTGGGGCTGCGAACTTCTGCTGCTCTGAGCAGCATGGTAAGGGGGAGGGGGATTGGATAAGGGGCAGGAGGTCCCTGGGGGCAGTCAGGGGACAGGGAGCAGTGGGTGGTTGGATGGGGTGGAGGTTCTGGGGGGGGGGCAGTCAGGGGATGGAGGGTTGAATAGGGGGTGAGGTCCTGGGGGACGGTTGCGGCGGGGATCCCAGGGGGGCAGTCTGGAGGTGGGAAGTGAGAGGGGGCGGATGGGGGCAGGGACAAGGCTGTTTGGGGAGACACAGCTTTCCTTACCCAGCTCTCCATACAGTTTCACAACGCCGATGTGGGCCTCTGGCCAAAAAGTTAGCCCACCCCTTGTCTACATAATACTTAGTCCTGCCATGACTGCAGGGGACTGAACTAGATGACCTCTCGAGGTCCCTTCCAGTCGTACGATTCTGTGGTTCTGTTATCTTTAGGTGTTTGCAAATTGATTGCTTGATTATGATTGCATATGAGTGTATGGTGACAGGTGCAGTGGAGAGATTCAGGTGATTTTGCAAAATACTGGGGTTGATTTCAATGACAGAGGCGGGGATTCTTCCTTCCTCCCTCTCACCCCCGACCCCCCAGCTCCAAGCTTAACATAATTGCCGAATGTCTCTTACCTTATTCTGCAACATTTGGTTCATGTGTTTTGTCCTGAGCCTTTGCTCAAATTGCAAATTGTGTGTAGCCTGAAACCCTACATTGCCAACATCCAGGATGTTTAAGTCTCTTGTGTTGGCTGCTCCAGACCAGTAGTTTAAATCTCCTGCTTAGCTATGGTGTTATAGGGGAGTTGTTCTAGCCTGTATCTCCATGGCCACATTCTCCAGTAGGCAGGGTCTCATTAGTCATAGAAATCTCACCATGGGAGGACTCTAACTATAAAGACCATGCCTAGAAATTAGCCTTCAACCTGCCCGGAGACAGACAGATGGCTAGAGCAAAGCTTGGCAGTGTGAGGTAGAGCATTGTTCTCATTTATCCCTACAGCTGTGGGCAGTAGGGGACTAGCCTGTAGGTGTGATGGAAGCTCAGTGGAAGAGAAAGCCAGAGAAGAAATTTGAAGGGGGAGTAGGGGAAGGGACAAGAGGAAGAGGTACGGGAGCCAGGCCAGCAGGTTAGAAGGAAACTCAAGAGGGCAGATGATAGCCTTTACAGGGGTGGATAGAATAGAAAGTAGGGTGTTTATGCAAATGAGAATGCACAGTAAATTAATATGTAAATTATGGCATGGCCTCATTTGTGTACTCTTTCCAGCTTTCGAAAGCTGCAGAGGCAGCAGGCATGCTAAATTAACATGACAGCTCATCACATCATGGTGAGTGAATGACAGCAATATAGATGCAGAGCAGAGAGAAACACAGCTGCCTGCATTCAAGCGTCCCTGGTCCTGTGTTCCCTGGCTCCCTGAGCTACAAATCATGAACAGCCCTGTCATCCCTGAAAGAGTGAGCAGTATCCAAGCGTCCCTGTGTTGTTCTTTAGGGCTTTAAAATAATGAGATATATGACTCTGTATGTCAGTGTAAGTGACTTTTGTCATGAGATTCAAGATTGTTTACTAGATATGAGTAGGCGAGGAATTATTGCCTATAAATTAGGGTGGTGTCAATTATAGCAGGCCTGGTTCAGTTCTAACTAGCACGGCTGTATTTTAGGCATATTTTCTGAGAGCAGAGAGCTTTCGGGAAGAGCTGAAGTGATATTTTGGCCCTGTCCCAGTGACTTTTTTTGGCTTGATCCTTGCATCTCTTCTGGAATGAGTTATCCCCCCTTAGATATGTAAGCCAACCTAAATTGGATACAGTAATTTTGTTACAAGAATGGAGTTCTCTTGCTCTTTAGATGAGTCATTTAGATTATACAGAAGTGTGAGTTACAAATCATTTAGCATTAGAATAGAGCCCTGAGATTGCTGCTATGGTGCCTTGCAATATCACCAAGAAATAGCTGGAATGTAAGTGTTAAATAAGTGTAAAAATTATGTAAAGCATTATAGTGGTAGGAGCTATGACCGGTAGAGTTAAGGTTGCGTAACAGTTTCCATTTCAAGCCTGTTATTAATCACTTATTATTTTCTGAATCTTTCAACAGTTGAGTAGAATTTTTACAGGCTTTGACTCTACATAAATGGTGAAGTCTTTTGGGGAAATTTTGAGCAGAAGCAGTTCAGCCATTTTTGAGTATGAAATTGTCTGAGTGTTGAAAGGTGAAATTTGTCCAGGAAATAGCCTATACTGAGGAAAAGTTCCTTTGTTTTTCTAGTGGAAATTTGGGTTTTGATTTTTTCCCCCATATCAGAAGCCTTCCGAAATTGTACTGAGCCTGCATTTTAGCTACTTCATCTACGTTTATAAAGTGTACAACTAAGAGAGGATTCACCTATGCATGTGAACACTTCAAAGATAATTGTGAAATGACATATCTAGGAAAATATATTACTACTGCACCTGTGTAACAATCATGGGGTTGGGGGAAGCATTGCAGTGGATCTTGTCAGGTGCACAGATATTGAGGAGGGCTAACTGTACATTTTGTAAGGAGTATAGCAAATTTGCTGTGCGCCTCTCAGCATATGCAGGATAGGGGCTCTCAAATAATATGATACATCTGATCATGCCATTGAAATCTATAAGCTTGATTGCACCTTGTATTGCCACCTATACCTATGCAGATGCCAACCGTGTGATCTTTTTCACTCACTTTGCACATGTGTAGATGACATCACAAGATGTTAGGCAGTGAATAATCAAACCCTCTGCATCCTAATGCATCTGCACAAGGCATCAGAGTTAAGATTGTTCATATAACCTTGCCAGACTTTTGAGTACTTCGCTGTGTAATCTTAACAGTCTATTAACCTAGCTTTTTGTATGGCACACTCATCAATATTCACTATATTGATAATAATAAAATAACATGGTTTCTATGTGGTTTCCCCTACAAAGCTGTCATTGATGATCAGTGGAAGTTTGGTGAGCTGACTAAATGGAGAATAAGCAGTGGAGATCTGCCCTACAACTTTACTGAGGGTGATAAAATTATCAGGGCCAAATCCTGTATTCCTGACTAACCTTCCTTCTCTCCTAGAATTTTGCATGAGTAAAGACTGCAGGATGGTGCTCTTAAAAATATATAGACGGATGGATGAATTTATTCAGTAATGTCAAAAGAGATCCAGTGAAATATCTGTATAGACTCTGCTGAATTTTCTGGCTCACATAAAACTAGTTTCATAGAATTCCAAGCTTTCGGGGGGAAAAAGAAGTTATAAGTGGAATGTGTACAGTGGAATTTTCTTCTCCTTTTTACCAGTGTTTTCTAGTGGGAGCAGTTCCATCACCTTGGCTAGTTTCTTCAATATATTCCTTTTTCTTATTTTTCAGATGACAGAAACAGACAAATCTCCAGATCCTGCTAATGTGGAAGTGGCGAAAGGGAACTGCCAAAGTCCGACACTAGGAGGTGGTATATTGAAATATAGAAGTCGATCCCAAGGTAAAGCAGGCTTGGTAAAAGACATGAATAAAAGAGCTTATGCCACTGCAGAGTTCTTGTATATCACACAGAGTGGGCTAGGTGTGAAACCTAATTAAGCAGAGCTAGGTTTTATTTCCGTTGGACCTCAGAATAGTTTGGTTTGGATGGGGAATTTAAACTGCACAATATTCGCATTCAGCAGAGCTTGCTGAGTTGAACCTTGTTGTTGGCCGAATAATGAAGCAAAATTCTGCATTACTGAACTTTATTTACCGTTCCTTACATTTAAATTTCCTGTGTATTTGGTTAGATTTATTTCATTAGATTTAGGTGGGGGCCTTTTCAAAACGCCATCACTTTATCCCATTCATTAGGACAAAAACTCATTAGGGCTTGTTTATTGTAACCTAAATCTCAAATTAAAAAAGGTCATGCCTTCCAGCAGACTGACAATAAATAGTATGAAAATAGTACAATTCCCTTTTACATGAACGCCAAATACTTGATTCTCAGTAATGACACGTCCTCATCAACACGGCTGTTTGGGATCACTCACTCCTCTGATGAACAGGCTCTCCATTTATCCGAAGGGCTTGCGTGTGTCCCCCAAGAGTTTAGACAATCTATGATCATGTCAATCAAAACGAATACTTATTTGTATTTAAAACAGTGTGTGTGTGGAACCAGATCCTGCCACCATCACTCAGGTTGAGCACCTTACCCGGTGAATTATCTCATTGAAATTGGTAGGGTGGTAGCATAAGATACTACTCAAGCTCAGTAGGGTGGCAGACTGACCCTGGCACCTTGTTTGGGAGTGGCATAGGGTGGAGTAGGCAGGAGAGGAAGGAAGGTTCAGTAGTTGGTGCTGTAGCCTGGGACTCTGGAGATCTAGGTTCAATTCCCTGCTCTGCCACAGACTTCTGGGAAAGTTAGTCTCTGTGCCTTGGTTCCCCATCCGTAAAATGGGTATAACAGCACTGCCTTACCTCAGAGGGGTGTTGTAAGGATAAAAGATTGAGGTGCACGGATACTACTGTTAATGGGGTCACATAAGTACCTAAGGACTTGTTAATGTATTCCCGTTTGAAGAGGACTATGTTAATGTGAATTAGGGACCGTTTAGTTCACGACTGCAGAGTCCACACGGCAAGTTACAGCACAGCACTTTGGTGAGCATTGTTATTGAGATCCTCTAGGGGAGTGCAGACATCGCCTAAAGCATCCGTTCTCAACTTGGGGCCCGGGGCCCCCTGGGGAGGCACGAGCAGGTTTCAGGGGGTCTGCCAAACAGGGCCTGCATTAGACTCACTGGGGCCTAGGGCAGAAAGCCAAAGCCAAAGTCCCGCCACAGTGGGGCTGAAGCCCACACCCAAGCAACTTAGCTTTCAAGCAACTTAGCTTTGCAGGACCCCCTGTGGTGCAGGGCCATGGGCAGTTGCCCTGCTTGATGCTCCCTAACGCTGGCCCCGGCTTTTATATACAGAAAAACAGTTGTAGTGGCACAGGTGGGTCATGGAATTTCTATAGCATGTTGCGGGGGGGGGCTAGGGGGACTCAAAAAGCAAAAGGTTGAGAACCCCTGGCCTAAAGGTATGTCTACACTTAGGGCGCATATAGTGTACAGACGCTGCACGCCCAGCTAGCAGAGTAGACGGTGACGCATGGCTCAGGCAGGTAGAGTAGAGCAGAGTGCCATTCATGCCTGAAATCTAGGGTTATATAACAACAGTGTGAACGCGGGAGACATTACTTGCAAGTGTAGAGAACTGTGTAGGTTCTATACCCTGCACGGCTGTCTACACTTGCAAGTAATGTCTCCTGCGTTCACACTGTTGTTTTTAGCAGTGTAGAGTCCTGCTGGAGCTGTCCGCTGCCATGTGTAGTTATATGATGTAATAACAAGTGTGGATGCAACCTGCCTTTCACCGCAGAATGTAGCTACGCATACCCTACACACTGCCGTAAGTGTGGACAAGGCCTTAGGTGGATCGAATGAGTGGTTTCTTCAGGTGGTGATGGAAGCACATTGATGATGAGCTTGAAAAACTGGGATACCCTTTGGCTAATTACAGGATGTCCTTCAAGGCAAATGATTCAATACCTTACACTAACTCTACATTCACTTTTACTACTACTACTACTACTACTACTACTTCTTTTTTTAAGAGAACTGGGACTGTTGCCAGAAGGGAAGGCAAATCATGTTTTTTTGGCACCATGTTCCTTCTTTCATTCCTGAAAAATTACTTTCAGGATGATGAGACATTTCCAGACATGAATGCAGCTACAGTGTCAGCTCTGTAAGCTGTAAAGAAAGCTTGTGAGCTCTGCACACCAATGAGTGCCGTCAGCAGAGTTTTGGCTCGCTCTCTGTTTTTATCTCATTTTGTTTACTATCGCTAATCACAGAACCTAAGATTTTTTGCATTGACCATAGATTTTTCAAAGACATTTTTGTCAGCATGAGATTGAGATGGGAATGCTCCTGCATCTTTTGAATTGTATGCAATGCACTTCACTAATTGATAACAATCAAAATTAACTCTTCCATGGGAAATTATTGAGCTACCCAACTGAATGCTGTGCCATGGTGTTGTTTGATTTATGATTTGCAAAAGTCAACCATCACATGACTTGTCAGAATTAAAAGGTGCTGCTGTTTGGTTAATAAATGGCATTCCTGGGTTGTCCCTCAGGGGCTGGATCCCGTTTAGAATCTGTGGGAGAAAATGATGAACTGACCGTGGAGAATGGTGATTCAAATTACGAAATAGCAGTGAAATATTCCCGGGGAGGGAGAAAACATTCTCTTCCCCAGCAACTTGAATCCTCAGGAACTAGGCAGGTGAGTGGTTATACTATTTACTCTGCCTAATAATGATTTACAGCCAAATTCCTGGGTCTTTACTCAGTCTAAAGTTTTTCCTCAAGCTGCTAGAAATGATTATAACAAACTGGGACTGCATAGGTGCATCATGGGGAATTGACCCCAGGCTTCAGCACCTACCACTTGAGCTAAAGGAGGAGTCCTTTAGCTGTGAGGAAGTAGAAGGCTGTTACAGTTGCTGAGGGAGAGATAAGTACTATGTCATTGTAATGCATGAATATGCTATAGTTAAAGAGGTATAACTATTTAAACAAACAGTGTGTTTCTTTGTTTCAGTTGATGATGGTATAGTTGTTACTTCAGAAGATCATGACTTCTATAGATCATGAATCTACACAGTATCTCAGTTTACAAAAAAAAAATATTTTAACTGTTACATTATAAAAGCTGTTAAATAGATATAACGTGAAATTCTGGCCATAGTGAAGTCGATGGCATTAAGGCCAGGATTTCATCACCAGGTGTATATTTTAATATACAATAGCCATTTTAATTTTTGTCTAGTCCATGACTATGTCAGAACTTTTCCTATGAAGCACATTGGTGCTGATGTCATTCAAACAGAATGAATTAATTGTAATTTCTGATGTTTGTTAGGAATACCATATTGTGAAGAAATCTACTCGCTCACTGAGTGCAGCTCAGGTGGAATCTCCATGGAGACTGGCCCAGCCATCCATTATTTCCAACATTGTCCTGATGAAAGGACAAGGCAAGGTGAGGATTTTCACACAGCATCACAAAGGCCTGATCTTCTGGGATGCTGAGCACTCCAAACTCCCACTGAACCTCAGTGCCTGTGAAAATCAAGCTCTGAATGTTTGTTAAAGTAAATCTGTCATGTGCTTATTTCATTGTACATGATGATCAATAATAATAAACACTTAAGAGCCAAATTTTCAAACCTGAATGCTTAAGTCATGCCTGCAAAATATGAATGAGGCAGAAACTATATCTCCCTATGTCTGTGTGCAGTATCTATCATGTTGTGGCCCAGATCCTGATTGAGATCTCTGGTCACTACTGAAATATAAATATTAAATAAGACGGAGTGCATAGTTATAGATATGCCTGCGAGTATGCGAAACAGGTATTCATTCAGCTAAGTACCTGTTTGCATTCGCAATAGCCCACTTTGCACAAGAAAATCTGTCTGTTTTTATACTGTATCTCCCTAGACCATTGTGATAGCAGAGGTAAGTTAGCCAATCACCACCCTTACTCTGAATGCCTGAAAATTATAGAAAGTTAAGAGTCAGAACCAAGACTAGAATCCAGGTTGATTATTTCCCCAGGCATTTCACTAGGCCACAATGCCTCCCAGGATCTGTGTGCGCAATATCATGTTTGCGTGTACACTAGGTGCTAATATATTTTACAGGAGTGTCCAACGTGCTATAACTCTAAAATAACTTCTTCCCATATTTATGATACTAGTGTAGCAAGCAGATTAGTATTTTTCATGGCCATATTTTTCATGAAGTAATAATTCTGAAGGGATTTGTTTCTCTCAATGGCTGCAATTCCCATTAATAGTAATAGTACCAAACCATCTACGTCATAGGCTGCAATTGCCACTGTCTCTCATAGATGAAAGGATGCCAACAAAGTAATAGGAGTTACGTGCATTTACAGAGAGGGGAATAGACTCTGGGGGAATGTTTATGTACATGTCTTTAAATATGGAATTCTTCATTTACTTAAGTAAACAGACGTTCACACACACACTCACGTTCTGCTAACATTACAGCACTGACCTTATGTCATCTTTTTACATTTCTCTCTTTCCTGAGGAAATGCAATATCTGTGATAGCAGAATAAATTGCAGTTAATCCTGGATATGGGTCTCTTGGGCGGGAATTCCACGATCCGTCAATTTAAGAGGCTGCTGTTATAGTTGGAGAAGTAGAAATGAATAACGTAAAACCATAGAACCATAATAACATAAAATAAACTTTTTCTGTATTTTAGGATGACTACGACTACTTTCAGGCTGAGTGATACTGTTGGAGTGAGAGTAGATCAGGAGAGGAGAGCAGAGAATAAAATCACAGCATAATTCACCATCAGCTAATTAGATTTTCATGTCTCTTTCCTCTTGGACTATCAAACAGCCTTTTTGAGATAAGTGATAACACAGTTAGGTGCCATCAATATATCACTTCTTCCTGTCTCTGTAGGGTCTTGGATTCAGCATTGTGGGAGGCCAGGATTCTGCTCGGGGACGCATGGGGATTTTTGTGAAGACTATATTCCCAAATGGAGCAGCTGCTGCTGATGGAAGACTTAAAGAAGGTACTAGAAGCCCGTGCTGTTGCACAGGGGTAATTCATAAACTTGTGTGTTTATACAAAAATAATTTAAAAAGCCCCAAATGGCTGAGAATGTAAAAATTAGAGGGAAGCAGACTGTGAATCTGTTTGTGGTCTTCTGTGGGTGGTTGTATTGATTTTATGTCGGGGTTGTGCTGGTAGAGTTGTGTGGATTTGCGCAGGTGGTGAACGAAGGGGGTGTGCTGCGGTAAAAGGCTATGTGTTTTGGGGATTAGTGAGCGTGCTGGGTGGCAGTTGGGTGCTTGGGTGTGGCAGTTGGGCCAACTAATCCATCGTCTGTGAAATCTCCCTCAGACAGCCAATTAAATTGTTGCATGAAAATTAGCTGTAGAGTAAGGATGATGATTGGTTGAATTATCTCTGATATCAGAGTGGTCTAGGACTCTTGGCATGGCATAGAGACGTGCCTGACGGTAGCTGTACACCTCATGGAGTAATTTGTAAAACCAAAATGGCTGAGAACTTAAAAATTGGACAGTAACAGGCAGCAAACCCCAGTGATGACTCAGCTTGGTGATATTCTAACAAAAGTAGCTCTCAGGCATGCTTGTATCTGCTTCCACCGCTTCACACTGACTCAACAGACATTTTAGGCCTCAGAGTGACACACAGTCACATTCCTGGAATCTTATTATATAGATAGTGGGGAGAATCCAATTCTGTGTAAAAGGCCACAGAGACAAATTAGTTCAACACAGCTGAAAAACTATAGCTGCTCGCCTTACTTGTGCGCCTGGAAACCAATGGAAAGGTATCAGAATGTGAATTCATCTTATCAATCTGTTCAACAGAAAGTTGGTCAAACCACTCAGCCTATTTGGGTTTTTGCTGTGCTTTAAGAGAAGGACTAATACACCAGGAAGACTTTCCATGCCTGATTTCTTTGCTTCTCTGTGAAACCTTGTTCAGCAGAGCCAGAAGCTCTGCTGGCTTAGCTGGGGAAGTGTATTGGCAAAGGGGTGTCCATATGCTGTATCAGAAAGGCAGGGTACAGAGAAATGTATTTCAGAGGGTCTATTTTGGGATCTTGTTGTTGTTTAGTATTTTTGAGCACCCAAAATGTACTGGACATCTTCATACAACATACGAGAACACAGTCCCTGCCCTGCTGAACTTACTGTGTAGAGTTAAACATGACATGATGAGAATGGTCTAATCAGACAGAGGGTTGGAAAGAGGAGAGGAAGGACAAGAAAGACAATAAGATCATGCCGCTCGTTAGTAAAGCATGGACATGGCCTGATTTATTACCACCTTTCCTGCCTTTCAGGTTGGCTGTATAGATTCACATCGATTAGCCATGGCATTGTGTGTGCTCACATACTAGACTGCTTGGTAAAGGTACCAACTGACCATGTGTTTAGAATGCCGGTTTACATAGCACTGCGAGTGCCATCTCTTCTGCAGGAAGGCACTCCTATGTAATCTTTGTGCACTGGCCCTGAGAAGCCAATAGTTACCAGAGATCCCATAAACCTAACAGTCCTCCGCTAGTCAATCACAGGCTGTTCAGAGCTTGGTTATTCAGTTCTGGATTGGATTAGGAAAAGGTGGAGGGAAGACTTGGCAGATGATAGTGCACTGTCTAATTGTGCACAGATGTAGGTGTGTGTAAGACTGGAGAAGAGAGATCTGGATCCTGCTCTCTCTTCCTCCCTACAAAGAAGTAGCTCAGCACAGCTGGTTGTAAGTATTGTGACCCAAAGCCTTGTAGTACTGAGCAAGCAGACATAGCTCTGGGACTTGTTTGGGGTGAAGGTGTCATTGACTCTTAGCCACCTCTGTGTGTTCAGCTCGCTTTTCTCTCTGAATACTCTCAGTGTACTAAGTAGAATGCCATTCGTGTTGTGTTTGTGGGCGAAGGGCCAACTTTCTCTGGATGGCCATATGGGTACCATAACATACCGTGGGCCCCTGTTAGACTCCACAGCGGGAGCTTCCACTCCAAACATTCTGACTCCAATTAAAATTCAGAATGTTTTCAATTGGTCTGTTATACACCTCTACCCCGATATAACGCTGTCCTCGGGAGCCAAAAAATACTTGCTTAGATCCGCCGGAGTGCACAGCCCCCCTGCCCCCCCCCCCCCCCGGAGCACAGCTTTACCGCGTTATATCCGAAGTCATGTTAGATCAGGTCGTGTTATATCAGGGTAGAGGTGTAATAAAAATTGAAGGTGAGGAATCACAGTTGAAGAATATTCTGTGCTCCACTACTTCAGCCCTATATTAACTACAAAGGCATTACAGCAAATGGAAATAAATAGAAAACAATTAAAAGCTTTTTGTAGCATAATAAATCGGGAACCATGTGGAAGCCCATTGCTTTGCTAATGTCAAGGAGCAGTCCTGTATCTGTATACTATATTCTGTCCAAATGTAAAGGCTGACTTGATTTTTGCATCTGATTGCCAGGGGATGAAATTCTAGAAGTTAATGGAGAATCTTTACAAGGGCTGACCCATCAGGAGGCCATTCAGACGTTTAAGGTAATAGAATTATAGACACAGTAAAAGAGAGAGAGACTTTATTTCTCATTGCTTAGTACAGTTTAATGCCATGGTTTTATTTTCCACTGCCACAAGTGATTGTACACATGATTCACTGGATGATGCGTTATTGTGCGTCAGGTGACTATATAGTCTAATAAGTTCTCTTCCTTTTTTAGCAACTCAAGAAAGGTGTAGTGACCCTCACAGTGCGCACGAGACTGCGCAGCCCGAGCCTCACCCCATGTCCAACTCCCATTTTAATGAGCAGATCAAGCTCCCCAAGCTCCAGTGTGAGTGGAGGAACTCCTGCACCTGGCTCTGAAGACGGAGACACTTCCTCCTTGTGTCGCAAAGGCCCAGGACCAAAGGACAGAATCATCATGGACGTGACGCTCAACAAAGGTGAAAGAAAGTTTATTACGGCTCAGCTGGTTAAACTAGCTTGGAAAATGGGTGTTATCCATCTGAATGTGTTTTCCAGTGAATTCCTAGTACACAGGCTAATATTCTTATCCTAACACATGTTCCCACACCAATCTCATCCAGAGGTTCTCAGCTTGAGTCTGCAATCTGCAAAATGACTGAAAAATCATCCTGTGACCCATCATATCCAAGAGTCCTTTGAAAAGTTTCCACCTTTTTGACCTGCAACCATCAAAATAAGGTTGAGGGTCTTATGAGGAGGAGGTCCTTGTGCTACTGGGGCGGGAAGGTTGTGGGATGGGTCAGGTGCTGCTGGGGTGTGGGGCTAATCTGTCTGTCGGAGGTTTCTCTGTAGTTACTGTTCCCATAGACTCTAAATGTTCATGTTCCTCTCATAAACCTCC
The DNA here is from genome assembly GCF_013100865.1 of Trachemys scripta elegans. Lineage (NCBI taxonomy): Eukaryota > Metazoa > Chordata > Testudines > Emydidae > Trachemys > Trachemys scripta. The sequence goes on along the minus strand of NC_048303.1, from coordinate 20,040,658 downwards.
ACAAAGCTATCACTTAAGCCATGTAGCACACTCAGAATTGTCAATTAACTGAACTCCAGAAAACATTCTCCTTTCTCAACCGACTTTCTTCAGGCCCTTCCTGTGGCAGGTACTTAAACCAAATAGCAGAATTTAATCAAATGGTAATGGAAGCGAGAAACATGGTTTTAATGGAAGCGAGAAACATGGTTTAAGTAACTTTCTTGTTTAAATTTCCTAGAATTCCTGTAGACACACCAATTATATTTTATTATGCACACTATGGTGTTACATCTGGAAACAAAGCAGATGTCACATTATGTTCTGATGCTAGAGATATTTTACAGGGAGATATTGTAAAGCAATGTGTCGCTGAAATGTGGTCATGGAGGTGAGTAGGATTGGTCGTGGGTGAGGTTGAAGTTTGTCCTCTCACTCGTGGACCTCCTAAAAGCCGTCAAGGATAAATATTTTCACTTCTAATTGCAGTGTGGTTTTGGCTTCCTGAATGACACCCCAAAGACCAGCTCTGAAACAATGCACAATTCCTGGTTATCAATGTGATTGGAACGTAAACACTCATGTGTCCTGTGTGATTACAATCAAAAGGGACTAAACGGTTTTTCCTCTTTCTTTGTTTGTTTTTTGCAGAGCCAGGGGTTGGGTTAGGCATTGGTGCCTGTTGTCTCGCGCTGGAAAATAGCTCTCCAGGGATATACATTCACAGCTTGGCCCCAGGATCGGTGGCTAAAATGGATGGTAGATTAAGGTTAGTTATGAACTGAAAGCAAAAACATGCTGGTGCACTTTTACAGCATAATGTTGAAATCTGCCTGAAGACTCATTTTCAGCAAGAGGTCAGTACTTCGAAAAAATCCATTGCAGTGTGGGTTTTTTGATGAGTGACTTAGATGATCACAGCAAAATTAATAAGAATATGTAAATTAAAAATTATAAAGGGTATTCAAAAATACCTGAAAACATTTCAAAGCCTTCATTGATATGATATGGAAAGTTGCATAGTCTTGGGGACGGCTGTTTTAGTGATTCCAAGAGGCAACACAACCTAATGATATATGTCCAGCCTGGAACCAACAGGAAATGAAACTTAACGTCAAGTGTCAAAGCCAAAATGAATCAGCAGGAGATTTCCGCAGCTCTGTTAAAGTTTAGTCGCCTGAAACTTTCTTGAAAAGAGCTGTGGGAATTTTCTGCAGCAGATTGCGTCTCTGGTTGCAGCACCGGATTAAGTGACCGGAAATTATTTTATATTCCACTCCAGGTTTCCTTATTTGGCTTAAGAGCTGTTGGGTGAAACTACAGCAAGGTCCTTCTGGCTGCTATGTTCCTGCCTAGCTGATTCAGCTTGGGTGGAGTGCTCATACATGGGTACCTGTGCTCACTTATATGCTGTGGAGAATGAGCCCATGTAGGTCAATGCAGAAGGCTACAATGGAGATGGGCCAAGGCTGAGGCCACAAGACTCTCATTGACATTAATCCTGTGGCCCAATATAGAGATGTGCAGCAGTCCTGCTCAGCCGCCCTCGGTCAGGGAGAGGAGGGAAATTTCACCACCTCAGTCTCTCTGCACTCCATTTGCATAGAACCTAAATACTCTTTTTATGTGGGTGTAGTGGATTTCACCTATTATGTGGACCTGGAACTAGCAACTTGATCCTGGGATAAGAGGAAAAATAATGTATTGGTTGTAACCCTGCCAAAAATGCTCAAAATTATTACCAGAAAATTAATGTATTTTTTCCAGGAGACAATATTTTAATATTCGCTTGCTTACCTTTAAATCCATTTTGAATATTTCTCCAGTCTTAGCTGTGTCTGTGTATAACAGCTGCATCATTTATTAGGGTAAGTGGTTGACTATATTTGTTCACGCGTCCCAGTTTTCTAGTTCACTCTTTGAGATGTTTCTTTGTGAGATATCTTGTCTCATCAGCAGTTTTTGATTCCACATGGTAAAGCTATGAAGGTGGTTTTGATTTTGGTTTCACAAAACCTCATTAGTCAGATTCTGGCTTTGCAAAACAAGAGAGGGTTTGGATTCAGATCCTACTTATCTGAGCCCCCTCAAACGTATGTCTGTGTGTGTAAATGGTTCCAGATTTAGCCCATTTCTAATTGTTATATGGTTGCCTCTTTGTAAATAAAGACTTGTGTCTTCGGGTTACTAGGTAAACTAAACCTAATTATGACTCTCTAAACATTCACACTATCAAAGCAGTGATAAAATTGCACAACGCACACATCTTTCACTTTTTCAACCCAAAAGAGGGTGTGGACTATTGAAATACTATTACATGACATCAATCACTGTTTGAATTTGCTTCTGGCAGTTAGACTTTTGGTGAAAACTACATTTCAGTTAATCATCACAATTGATTCAAATTAAAAGGGAAGTTAATTCAAGTCAGTAGATTGTATGTTAAAGAAGATGTTTTTAATAATCATGGAAATTGCAGCGGTAATATCTCTAGATGATTCTCCTTGCTTTGAATGGTTCCAGATGTCGATACTCCAAGAGCTGTCAAGAGTGAAGGAACTGAAATGAACAATTTACAGTCCTGTCACAGAAGAGACGTTGTTTGATCAAACTGGGTTCTGTTACCCCAATTTCAAGTGAAAATGAGGTGCCTCTCACCCCATTTCTCTTTAGTTCAGATCTGAAACAGTTTCATAAACTCATAGTACGTCAAGTATCAAGGGGTCATCAGCTCCAAACAAATCCTATTAAAAAGATGCTGTGTGTTTAAGTAATTCAGGATGGTGGTAAGGAATAACCTGTCTGCATAGAACGTTTGGCTTCCGTGCTCAGAAAACGACGATACCTACAACTGGAGCCAAACGTTCACTTTCACTCTAGTCTGGTGCAGTCAATTTTATACACTGATGAAATACACTGTGTTGCATTGACAGTAAGTGCAAAAAGGAGCATTGAATCCTGCTGGTGGCTGCAATGAAGTCAAAGTGGTATCATCAGGCATGTCAATGGGAGCAAGAGCTGGGCTGTTTTTTGCAAATCAAATCTCTTCCAGATATGTGTCGTTGAAAAGACTGGCCACTATTCAACAGCCCAAATGTTTTATATGAGACAGATGTGCTAACTGGCTGTATTTGTCTTTCTAGCCGGGGTGACCAGATCCTGGAGGCAGATTCAGTGAGTCTGCGCCATGCAGCACTAAGTGAAGCCTATGCCATTCTGAGTGAGTGTGGTCCGGGTCCAGTTAGCCTGATCATTAGTCGTCATCCCAACCCCAAGGTGAGGAGAAGACAGCTTCATATAGCTGCATGTTGCTTTCCTTTGTTCTTGCAACCAGGGTGTGAATGTTTGAGATGTGGTGAATGGAGAACACTTGTATTTTCTCTCCAGGTAATTTCATGGACTGTGTTACACAGGAGGACAGTCCAGATGATAGTGATGGTCCCTTCTTATCTATGAATGCATAGTTGTGTTGGACCTTTCTTGCTGCATTGGCACTATCCACCAGTTGTAGCTTTAACTGGGAAGACTTATTTTTCTGTGAGATATTCCAGTTGTCATCCTCACTGATACGTTTGCAGTTGGACTAAGTGACAAACCTATGAATTTGAAGCTGACAAAATAAATACTGTACATATCACGTTCATTGTTACAGTCACTTTGGGTGGAATTGAATTTGAACAGTAGCTGCCAGGGATAAATATTAGCAGATTGAGTCAATAAACTACAATAAAATAATGGATACAGCATCTTTTAAAAATGTTAACCTGTCCAAACATCGAAGTTTTCCTGTAGAAGAAATGAATCCGTGATGTCTTGCTTCTGCAGAATCTGTGCCAGGGGAATTTTAAAATGTCTGCGTTTATAAAGTGCATAATTATTTTCAAGCAAATTACTTCTTTTATTGGTGATGAAAGATAAGAGACTCCTTCATCCAAGCAGTATGGAATAATAACTTGTTTCATTTTACCATCCAAAGAATTTCATGGGCATATAAAACCTTGTAGGCTGTACAGGAATGTAGTTGGGAAAATATTTGTTTTAGGGAGATCAGAAGCTTTGACTTTTGAATTCCTAAATACAAATGGAAACCTGTTTATAAGGCACAAGTGCTCTGAATTCTAATTTGCCCTATTGACCAGAATGATTTGGCATTCCTATCCTGAAGGTCACAATATGTAGCTTGAGAAAAACTTGTAATATAGGTTCCACAGGTGGTATTTATTTTCTGGCAATTCAGATGTACAGATGATAGGCACTGGTGGGCCTCCATTCAAGGCTATTGAGTGACCACTGCCAGGGCTTCTGATAACTGAAGGAGAGGCAGTTCATCTATTGGGTAGAGCAGCAGTTCTCAAACTGAGGTTCTGGGACCCCAGGGGGTCCTTAGAGATTGCATGGGGGCGTCCTCAAAATGCCAACAATCACACCAATGATAGATAGACTCTGCAGTAAGAAGCAGGCACATCCGTCTCACTGACATCTGTAAGTACTTGGATGCTCTTTTCCTTAAAGCATTACTAACAGTACATGTTTATATGAAGTACACACATTCCGTTGTCCATCAGTTTTTCAGTCGGGGGTGTGTGATTAACACTGCATTTGAAAAAGGGTCCGTTGACAAAAAAAATGTTTGAGAACCTCTGGGGTAGAGCAAGGGATGGGGAGCCAGAATTGGGCCCAAAATGTAATACCAGCACAACTTCAGAACAAATCTATATATTGTGTTGGACAGTGTTGTAGTTCATTGATTGCAGTATCATAAGGGCACATTGTAACCATGAGACTGTGGACACCTTGAAACAATTATCCAAGGAGTGCAAACTCTCCTCTCTGCCCTATCCTCATTCACCTCAATTAATGTTGATTCAAGAGCATAATGCTGGCCCTTCAACTGTTCATTGGTTGCTGATCACTTCAGAATGATTCCTACATGGTGGTAGGGATTGGGAAATACAGTGCAAAGAGGGCATATATGTAGCTGTGAATTTATTCCCCAGACCACATATGTTAATTAGTAATTGCATTTGTCCCTCTTCACAGAATAAGTTTGACACTCCTGATGTAGACAGAGCTGAAAAAAGAGATCTTGCTGGAGCTGGTATTTTGTTTTTTCTTCTTGTTGCACAAAAAAGGCATCCTACATAACATAAGGATGGCCATACTGGGTCAGACCAATGGTCCATCCAGCCCAGTGTCCTGTCTTCCTACAGTGGGCAATGCCAGGTGCTTCAGAGGGAATGACCAGAACAGGCAATAATTGAGTGATCCATCCCATTGTCCATTCCCAGCTTCTGGCAAAATATTGGACCTTCCTGGACCTTACATATACCATAAACACTATGATGAGACAGTAGCACAGAACTCTCAGCTTGGTGCGGGAAGTGGTTATGGCATTTTCACACCACCTTTATACCCTCTAAATCCTGGTTGTTCCACGATCTGCAGTATAATTTAGACCACTATTTAAGTTACAGCATCCTGTCCCTGGCTGCCTGTGGGCACAGCGCTGCCCAGATTCTCCTCAGTCCTGCGGCCTCACCTAGTCCCCCTCACACTCCTTATGCTGGGCTTGCCTTTGGATGTCTTCCTCAGCTCCTGCCCCATGGAATCCTCCCCTGGCTGGATCCAGGGCTTTTAAGGCCTCTTTATACTACTCGAGACCTTTTACAGAAAATGGCAGGAATGTGGGTGAGGCTCTTGGTTAACATTTCTCAGCTGCAATCCCATCCCACGGTCTGAAAACAAAGATATTTTTGTTAAGGTTCATGTTGTTTCATACCTTTTTATATTTAATCCCCACTTCATCACGCAAAAGCTCCACAGAAAGTTTTGTTACTGAATATACAAGCTTCGGTGTTTTTATGTATTTCCAAGAGAAATACCACAAAGGTTTTCTTTCTTCTGTTATTGTTAGTGGATGTGGCATTTAAATTATGTTTAAACTGCTGAGTTTGCTTAGGGATAATTCAGATCCTCTTAGTTCAAAGAGGTTCAGCTTTCTGGCCTGTCTTTGTGCCGAGTTATAATTCATGTAAAGTTGAGTGAATTGAAATCACATTGGGCATATCTGAAAACAGAAACTTGGGTTGTTATGTATTCCTGCTCCCCAGCAGCTCCAGTTCTAAGACTACATATAATGTTTTCTAGAAATTTCTGAGGGTGGGTGTGTTACAATAATCCAGATATTTCAAATGCAACATGTCACTGCAATGTATTTTTATGTGCGGAAAATATTACAGTTACCAATTACTGATTTTATTTATTTATTTTTTGTTTATTTATTTATTTGGTAAAGGGGGGGAATTAAAATAAAAGTCAGCTAGTATTTCAGAAAGTCTGGCTTTTTCATATTTTTTAATTTAACATGTCTTTTACTGATGGAATATTTTAGACAAATGGCTGAATATTTTAAAAAAATAATATTTTCATCCACATTTCTCTAGAACATCAAGGTAGTGAGCTACTTAGATAAAATGCATGGCATGATAATGCGTTTGCTTTATTTGTGCAAGCCTGATGCAACTTTTATATTTAACATTTGTGCATTTAATGTGATACTTTGACATCTTTGACTTTGTAATAGGCTGGCCATGTTTTCTGCATACCCCTTCTAAAGAGACCAATTCAGGGTCACAGAGGAAGTCTGATTCAGAGCTAGGACCAGAACTTGGGAGCTCTTGGTTCACATTCCTTTGCTCAGACCTGTAAAACAACAGTAAATCTTGACTGAATATTTGTGATGATCAGTGCTCAGACTCTGATCTTAGCTTCTTATGTTCTACAGCAAACTCACATCATCTCTTTTCTACTAAAATTAGGTTTCTGAACAGGAGATGGATGAAGCAATAGCATGCACCACTCATCGAGAGAGCAAGGATGCCTATTCCCCTCATGTCATAGGTAGCAACACATTCTTTTTCTATGTTGTGTCAGATCTGTCCATTATTTTTCATACATGGCAACATTTACTGGAGTGCTATTGGGATCTTTGCAGTCATAAATATTTAAACTCCTATTGAGAAATGTTCCACTCTTTCCACAGTACTATGTTAATTAAAAAATGTTATGTATTTCAGTCATAGCTGCTACGTAGTCCGCATCCTTAGCACTGTCTGTCTGTTTTAGATATCTCTGAGGCACCAATCACCATAATGTCAAAGTGTGAGGAGGTTACTACTCCATCCTGATCTAATAATCAGGACAATGCATTGCATTCTGGGACTGGGAGGCTGCACGGGTCACACCTCCCTGTTCAAGAAAAGAGTAGCTACAGTCTAGTTCATTTTTAACAAATTAGATATGGCCATTAGGCTGCTGGCAAATTTTTAACGTTGCCCCTCAGTTGGGATGTCCCATCTGTGTTTGAACATGACATTAGCCATTTCTAAAATCCTACAGATGAAAGTGAACTTGTAGGAAAACGTATGAACTCTAATCACATTATTCCTTAATAGAAGACAAAGAGAATATTCCCCTTTTTGCTTCAAAGTGGAGGAATGACCAACTAGCTGGTTTTCAGACAAAAATGTTAGTGGTTTTTTTTTTTTAATCAAGCTTATTTACACCAAAATGGTTTTCTGTGAACAGAGAGACAGCCATTTTGGAGCAGAACTTTGCCAGTGACCTCCACCCTCCCTCTCCTAGTGTATGACTGGAAGGAGGAGGGATGCTATCTTTTGTGATAAATTTCGATTCACGTTCCTAACTTTTGTAAGCCAAGTTAAGTAAATAAGCTAAGTAACTAAGTAGCAGCTTATCTGGGTGATGGAGAGATATATTAGAGACTTGTTAAATAAAATAAAACTTGTTTTTAAAGGGACTCAGATAATATGGTGATGAGCACTGTATAAATAACAAGACAGACCAATGCTCTGCTCCCTTGTGTACATATTCTGTAGCTTTAAATTTTGATCTCTAATTGAATCATGTTTAACAGGGATTCTGCAGAAAAGTCCATCCCCTAGTGTGAAGGCCAAACAAGGAGAGGCCTCATCACCCCTGAGCTGGACAATGAAACGTTTCCTGGAGCCAGCAAGTCGGGTAAACAAATTAAAATACAACACAAAGAGATGACTTTTTAGGATAAGCTTTTACCAAAGAATCGGATTGCTCAGAACAAAAGAACTATGCTTTTTTCATGTCACACCTGTGTCATACTAAGAGGTTCCATTAGTGAAGCTATATTGCTGGGACACAGGCACTGTCAGCAATAGAAAACTCTCCTTTAGGTCTTCTCTGCAGGCAGCTTCTAGAAGCGACCTGTAGTGGGGCTGGCCTGGGAGGCTGTCCCCCGAATAGGACCACAATCACTTATCAGAACCCCACTTGTTTGTCATGTGCTGTGGTTTAATTTCAGTCTTGTAAAAAAGTGAGCTCTGCTCAGTGGTGTATTCGTATGGGCACTGAGATGGTGAGTAGGGCGTGGTCCTTGGAACATGGAATCTGATCATACATAATCGAGTAATTGGTTTCTGTATGTTGTAATAGTGGTGGGAAAAAAAATGTCTGGAAAGGCCAAGTAGGAAATAGTCAGTCCCAGGGAGGAAGTACAAGTACCTGTAGTCTCTCAATAAGGGAGGGACTTAAAGGGAATTGTAAAGGTGAATGGTTTAACCCCTGATTGTGCTGCATACCCCCTCTATAAACCGAGGGTGTCTGAAAAATCACATCACTTTTGGTGCTGAAATATGGTTTCAAGTGCCTAACGTCAGTAGGTTTGAAAATGTTGGCCTTAATCTCACTGTGGCTCAGTGCCCCTGTTTGTAGAATTGGGATATTAAGATTTACTGTAGTTACCAATGTTTTATGAGGCTGAAGTTAGTGATGTTTAGACAGTACATACACAGGGTGCTATTAACATAAATGACCACCAATCACCAGTTTTATTTACTTATTTTCCTTTCAGCAGGGATCTGTCAGTTCTGAAACAGAGCTTTCCCAGTTCTTCTCACAAGATGGGCCAAGTCAGGTGTCATTTTCTGACACACAAGTAACGGGCTCCAGTGATGAAGAGCAGCTTCGTCAGAAAAGTGGAAACAGCTCTTTGGATGACAGCTCTCTTCCTCCCAGCACTCTGAGTAAGCCACAGAAATCGAAAGAAATGGCAAGATATATGTGGAGTGGTCATTGCATGTGTTGGGTCAGGAATGCCACGTCTTGGGTAGAAATGTCAGCTAGTACAGTGCTAGTCAACAGGTTGTAATGTGATGCTTCAGAAAATGAAAGAGGGAATCTAAATACAATGTACACAGTGTGTTACTGGATTGCAGCTCTGACTAGTTGACTAGAGAATGAATTTATATTATTGGTTTGGCTGACCAAATCTAAGTTATCATAGCGAGTTAATCAAGCCACTAGTGAGTATCTGATTGATTACATTTAAATCAGACCAGTCTTAAGTATCTCAGTTACATGAAACTTTGTCTTTACACCAGAATATATGGTGCTGCCATAAAATATTTTGCACGTTTGTGAGATCTTTCTCCTCTCTATGGTCTACCTGGAACAGTCTTGTTTCTCTTCCATACTGAGTCTCCATCTCAATTCAAGAACCACATCGGCATGGGAGAGCAGATATATTTCTATGCTTCTCAGATAGTCTCTGCCTGTGCCAGTATTTATCTCTGAAATTTCATTATTTAACTCAACAAATCAATTTTGGATATGGGTTTGTGTGAAAGACACTACACAAAATATCCATATGAATATATATTATATATGTAGTTTTTGATAAGAAGGGTATGACTAGGAAGTCTTAGATCACCCAGCCTTTAGAATGAAACAGATTGTGTGCTTGTGTTTTGTCAGAGTCTTTCTCTCTCTCACTGTGCATCGATTAGGTCAGTTCTTTGCATAGATTGAAGCAGAATTACAAGGATTTTCCACTGTTTGAATTTAAAAAATAAATGTGTGTGTGCTCCCTTTTCTTCTTGTGGGCACAGTCCTGGTTCAGAAACAGGCTGAGAATAAGAACAGGAAGCACCCATAAATCACAAGATCATCTTTCATTTCTGGTGCTTTTGTATGGTAGGTATAGAGTGGAGGACGTGGAAAAACAGCTCAGCCTTTCTACACAGAGACAGCGAAAATCCTCTGTTGCAAACAAGCGTGTCTCTTTTAAAGTGGCTGCAGTAGAATGCTCAGCATAAAACTAGTCCAATAAGCGCAATTAAAAATGTAATCAATTCTTTTCTAGCTGCTAAAGAAGCAGGAACAACCAAAGTGGACAGTCTTGCTTCATCAACCAGTGGAAAGTCACCTGGTCTTTTCAACAAGCACGTGGAATTTGCCCAACAGGGGAGCCTTAATGGTAGTCCCAAGTCTGTCCGCAGCCCACTGCTGAGGCAGAGAAGAGTTGTTTTCTATGATGGCGATGTTAGCGACGAGGATGATTTTGTCAAGCAAGAAGAGGTCCACTTCCAAAGGAGCCAGAGGGACAAGAGCCAGAAAAACGCCAAGGACGACTCTGGCATTGTCATCGCAACCTCTTCCACTGAAGTTGATGATGAAGGCCAGGATGATGAATTGTCTCGACACCCTGGCAGTAAGGAGGCTACCCCTGTGTTCAGCAACACCTTGGTGTCTGAGGAGAGTGCCCTAGAGCAAACGGTGGGCTTGTCCTTCTTTCAGATCAAAGCACTTGATAGCTCAGGTATGCCTGAGATTCATCCTACTAATCTGGGAGTGAAGGAGCTCCGAGAGGCACAGCTTGAATCTGTGAGATCCCCTAAACTGGAGCACAAAGCAGTCACAAGAGTGAAAAGCATGATGAGCACGGAGTGCCGCAATCTCCCAAGGCAGAAGATGGAGGAGCCTGGTTCCTGTCATAAGCCCATTGCCAGGACACTTCCACACAGCAAAAAGACTGAAACACCCGACATCCCGAGGCCGAGCAATGCTGAAACAGTTAATCTGCTGCGGAATGAAGATGAATCATTTGGCCTGGATTTGGAGATCCAGGCCACTCCCATAAGAGTTGTGGTAACAGGTTTACGATCAGGCGGAGCAGCTGAAAGGGTAACATTTTAAAAATATGAGTCACTTTGCGGATGTTTACTCCTGGGTTTCTCTTTGTGGAGATTAATATTTGATAAGTGAGATTTTACACATGCATGCAAACGAGAGATTTACCTCCATTGGAAAAAAATGTCTCATTCCTTATCTTTCTAATTTGCCATTAAACTACATGTTTTAGAGACATAGTCATGCCTCATCTAATTTAAGGTTGAAGAAGTCAACAGGCAAAAATATACCAAAATGAAATAATCCATATTAGTCATTATTGTTTCAGGGCTCACTACAATTTTTCTACTTTGCCAGAAACAAAAGAAGCTTTATGTAAGGAAGAGAAGTGATTTAGAAACATTAAGTATTAATGATAAAATGTACATTGCTTATTAATAGGCAAGAATTATATTGCAATTTAGGATGTAACCATTCTCTCCTATTTATTTATTTATTTATCTACTCTGCACTTTATCTGTGCTTGTTACAGTGGGGATAATTGCTTGACATGTGTACAGAATGCTGACCTTAGGCAAATTGTTCAACTGTATGAAGAATTTTTGTGTGAACAATGTGTAACAGTGTTCTTCGCTGATTTAGAGAATCTTTACTGTTGTGAGGGGGTATGGCATAGTGGTTTGGACAGGGGTCCGAGAGTCATGATTCCTGGATCCCTATTCTTATCTTAACCACTGATTCATTGTGTAACCTTGGGAAATATATTTAGCCTATGCCTTAAAGGCTTGGTACCAGCTCCTTTTTAAGGCAATGAAAAGATTCAAATTGGTTTAATGGGAGTTGAGTACGGTCCCAAGTTCCTGGTCAGATGTGGGGAGGTGATAACTAGGAGGCAGCACTGCTTTGGGAGATCCTAGAGAAACTAGGGTTCATTCAGCCAGAATACCATGACACTTCCTCATACCACCCTCTTTGGGAGCCACCAACACCTCCAACATCTTCACTGAGAGGTACCTGGTCTCTGTGCAGAGTCACAAAGACTGGGAGGTTCCTTCTGTCATCAGATCTCCTGCTTGCTAACCACAAAGCGTGAGCGACATTCTGTTCCTCACTTTACCTGTCTGTAAACTGAGTATATTAATGCCAGTGTTCTGCCTTCTGTAACTACTGGAAACTGGGAGCATTGCTTGTAAAACATTTATGCTTGTACTGCAAGCTATGCCCTCTGCTTCTGTGATAGAGACTCTCAGGTATTTACATTAATTTATCTCTGTAACCATATTAGGGATCAATGGGAAAACTGACAGTAGGAGATGAGATTTTATCCATCAACAGTACCCCAATCAGTGGAATGACATCCCAGGAAATCTGTCTGTTCATACAGAATCTCCCCATGTCTGTAACACTAGAGGTGCAAAAGGCAGTATCAGGTGAGAGCATTTTTTTATTCTTATACTATTGGTTTTGAATATGTGAGTGGGAAAAGCTTGATAAGGTGTTTTGCTGACCTGGCATCTAAGATAATTCAGAAAAAGTGGTGTATGTGTATGTATTGATGTTGATGATAAAGCATTTCATTACGGAGCCAGATTTTCAGTCATTTATAACATGTCATCATGAAGTGCTGTTTCATCATCCTGACCTGAAGGTTTAACGCTCACATTTAAAATAATAGTTCCAGAATATTTGACAAAAAGTATCAGAGTATTTAGAGCTTTTAACCATCTAATGCGGAGTCAAGTTAACCCATCAGGGAATTTAATTATGGAAGTATTAGGGTCAAGCATGACAATCAAATTTGCCGTCAATGTCTTGTTGATAAATGACAAGTTCATTTGACGATGCATAAGGTAGTCTAAAGCTTTTAAATACTCTGATCCTTTTAGTCAAATCTGTCATCTTAAAATGTGAAGTTTAAGTTGTATTTTGTGATCAGATAGTAAAATAATGAAATCCAGGCTCTTTCTTGATAAATCAGAAAGTTCTACTGCTCAGAAAGAAAGTGTAAAAACAGAAGTATCGTGCTTGAATCTTGTTGAAATGGCTATGTGCATTTTTGTTATAAAGAGTTGTTTCTAGTTTAGGTGGAAATGTTGATATGTAGTTCTACCCACTAGGAAGATTTATGCTTATCCTGCAGTATGCTTGTATCTACAATTTAAATGAATTATGCAGTGTGGCAGACAGTGTTTGAAAAGAACAGTACATGTTGCACATTCAGGAGCAGCACTACCTTTTTTTTTATCTTAGCTAAAATACACTCTTATTTGTTCAACTGTTAATACTTAGAGTTCTAACTAGCTTCCAAATGAGTGATGCTTAGATACCAGTCGTTTTTAAAGGGTTTTCTGGCAGGCCAGGAAGTCCCATTCCTCAAGCCCTAGGCTAGCCCAAGCATTGCTGAGGCTTGTGGCAGCAGGGATATGGGCAGGTTGGCACTTTCCCCAAGAGCATGCTTCCCTTTCTCCCCTGCCTCCTTCCTCTGCTATTTCCTCCATTTTGCCAGAAACTCTTCCCAATCCCTGTATACTTACTCCTTACACAACCCACCTCCTTGCTGTCATCTGTGATGTAACTGAGCAAACTGGGAGAGGTGGGTGAGTTGGAATGCGTGGATGGATCTGTGGACGGAGTTGTGGGCAATCAATAAATTGCCTGCGAGTAGGCTGAATGTTCATGAGATGAAAGAGAAGATCTATCCCATAAACACTTATGCCCACATAACCTTACTCACATGTGTAAAATTAAGCATATGCACGAGTGCTCGCAGGACCAAAGCCAAAGCATTTCTACAATTTCTCATCACTGCAGTACCGAAGCACTTCTGATTAGTGCACTAGTCTTCAGGTATTCAGTGCAATTTATTTCAGCCTGGTACTGTGCATTCCTCCTCTTTGTTCTAGGGTTAATGGGAATGAACACAGCCAAGCCCAACTGGCTATGTACTTACACTTTGGAATTTAAACAGGATACTAACCATCAAAGTTAAGAATGAAACAAATCATAATTACTCATTAAAAATAAGTCCCCCCTCCCCCGCATATATTATTCTGATCCAGCTGGAATACGATTATTTCTGGAAATTTAAGAGTCATTACAGGAGAAAAGAAGGGCAGAGCTATAGGGAAACATCTAGCCGTAATATACGTGTATCTATTTTTGCGATAAGAATATGCTATTTTGTGTGTAACATTCCATTAACGTAACTAATCAGAGTTAAGTGTTTTATTTGCTTCCCCCCCCCCCCCCTTTTTATCTTGATACAGCTGTGGATAGACTTACAAACCTCCTCATGTCTTCAGGGACAGATGGTTCAGATCAGGCTGACCCCTGCAGCATCCTTGTAGCTGAAGAAGAAACCAGTTCTGGGAAATGTGAAGAAAAGACTTTACAAAACGAAAATCCAGACAATGTCACAAAGAGAACAATGCTGCCACCTGATGCCAAGACTGAAGAGGTGCAAGCAGGTGCCTCAGAGGTCAGCTGTGTCAAGGACTGTGCTGTGAGCCCAATCACTGATATTGATGACTTCATCAGCAAATTGAATTCTTCAGAGGATAGAACTTCTCAGTCTCTACTGACAGTAGCAAGCCCCAGAGATGAGTACACTGCCGAGTGCAGTTGTGAGACAGAGGAAGGTTGTTCTACTAATTCTGAGCCAGATATAGCAAAGAAGGAGCTGTCTGAAAAAACTGTGAATTATGCCGCTAACGCACAGGGGATTTTGGGGTTATCAGTACTGGATTCCATTAATACAGGAAAGCTTTTTACTGTGAATAAAAGCTGCTTAAATAACTATTCTAGGAATTTTAGCAGTTTAAGTGTAGATGATTTGCCTGCAGCAGACTCTGTAGAAGATACAAGAAATGAATCATTTCCAAAATCAATGTATGGTGCTGCAGAGGATTCCCATTCAGACACGGAATCTCTCACCGAAGCCCCGGATTCTACTGGTGACGGTTTGCTCTTGCCATCTGCTGATGGTAAATCCTCTGAAACCTGCAATGTTATAGAGTCAGATGAGGAGCAAATTGAAATTTGCTGCGTGAATAATGAGCCACAACAGCCCGTTCAGGAGCATCAGCAGCTCACGTCTGCTAGAAGCGTATTTCATCATTCCCCGCCATCCCCTCACACGGCAAAAGTTTTACAAGCAGAGAGCTGTGCGGTATATAGTTCACTGGATACAAACAATGACAAAGCTCCATTTATACTAGAAGATCAATGTAATTCAATTCTGCACACCCAACAGCATTTAAATATTGTTCCGGCTACTCCCTTACATTCTTTCCCCTCAGTTTCTCTACCAGATAAAGATACCCTCACACCTCCATTGGGTGTTCATCCAGTTTGCTCCTTCCAGAACAACGGTGCCTTAAGTACAGAAAACAGAATGGGCTTGGAAAAGAATGAGAAATCTGTGAAACCGTGTGAGTCTTCCAAAGATGATATGGCTTTGCAAAGCAAAAATATGAGTTTCTGCACTACTGGGAAGGTGAATGGCTTGGAAGGCAATTTGCTGGACAAAGAACAACATGATAAAGAACAAGGATCCAAATTTGAAAGTGAACTGGTGACTAATGAGTGCAATCACAAGGTTAGTTATCATTCTGCTTTGACAAAGAAGGAAACAAACAGTTTGGCTAATTTGAGTAAAACAGATAGTAATCGGATAGACACTCTATCACAAAGATCAACACTCACGTCCAGGTCACCCACTCCTACTAAATCAAAAGATCTAACTAAGGCTGGTACGACCCAGGACTTGTCAGGGAAAAATGAAAAAGTTAATGGTATGCCATTGGGAAGAAGTCCTAATGCAAAAATCCAAAGCTCCAGCACGAGCTACGGCAAAGGAGTTACAGTACCGCACAGCCCCACCTCACAGAAAAAATCGCATCAAGAAATTAAGGCAATGGCCCAAAGGACTATTGTGGAAACACTTTTAAATAGTCAGAGAGCCAAAACAGGACCAAAGCTAAAGGGCCTCACTATCAAAAGTAAAACAAAGGCAAATTCAGAAGCTCCAAGCTTTAATCCTGCAAAAGCTAGTGGGACTGATCAGAGAAGAACTTCCATTTCTCCACAGTTATCACCCAAGCTTCTAGGAAAGAAAGTTTCCGTGTCCCGTAACCTCCCTACAAACGTGGAACCTGGCAAGAGCACCCCACCAGTCTCAAAGACTCTTAAATCTGAGCAAGAAAATAAACCATCTCTAGCTGTGCCTGAAGAAACATCGCTACCTGTGTTGAATGGCAGCAGCAGCCCAGTGGAAAACAATGAAAAGCAATCCAGGGGCAATGGTGAGCTAAGCGTTGCTGGGGAGACAGAGCATCAGAGAAGAGGTGAAAAACAAAAAGAAAGGCAGGCTTCAGTGCAGCAGGATGTGTGTAATGACAAGGGAATTAAGATTGATGGTGATTTCAAAGCTAGGGAAGATCTGGCCAAAGTAACTACCTCTCCTAAGCAGATGCTGAAAGGTGAGTATGTGAAAGAGAGAGCTGAAAACCATGGCGCAGGCATAAACCTGATAAACAGCAGTTACGATGAAGGTGATATTCAGCAAGTAGGTCCTCAAAACCTAGGAGTCTGTAACAATGACTCCTCCTCATTAAGTTCTCCCCCAGTGCAGCAGGAGCAGCCAGAAGGCCAGGAAATCCAACGCACGTTCATTGAGGTGAGGTTATCCTCCTCCTGTTCCTCCCTAGCCCCATCATCAGAGCGGCCGTTGTTGGAAAAGGCAGAAGCTACCAATACAAAGGTCAGCCAGGTAACTGAGGAGATAGGGGATGGCCAGTATTTCGCTCAAGTAGATACCATTGGGGATGGAAATCGACACAGTGCATCCAAAACCGTGACGAGGACTTACTCAATGCCAGCCCAGTTGTCACGTCATTTGAGAGAGGACAGTAATGTTATAGGTGTTTCAGCACACCCCGTGCAAGGTGTTCAGAGCAATGTTTCGGGGATGCTAAAAATTGTCCATCTCAGGGTGCTGAATGGCCAGGGCACCCAGGATGGAAAAGAGCAAATACACACTCCCCAAAGTGTCCAGAAACCAAGCCTGGAGCAGCTCTCTTTAGCTAATGAAAATAGCTGTCTTGCCACAGATAAACTAAAAATTTTCAAGAGAAATTGTTATTATTATGAACTGAACTGGCCACAAGAATCTACCTCATCTTTCTCTGTGAAACAGAGGATCAAATCTTTTGAGAATCTGGCAAATTTCGATAGACCAGTTGTTAAAGCTATAGACATACATTCAACTTCCATGAGTTCTAAACCACACGTTGGTAGACGAGCATCTAGTGGGATATCCTCCATAAGCAGTACCAGCACAAACGATGCAGTGCAGACATTGAGGCGAAGTTTGAGTTCATGCAGCGACAGTCAAAGTCCAACATATCCCCGGAAATCGCAAACAAATGTAATCTTAACACATGTACAGCAGAATTCAGCAGACAGCAGCAAAGACGACACTCATTTAAAGAAAAGCAAGGGAGAAGACACTTCAGGAGATCTGCATGTCTCATCACCCAACACACCCCACATCCGAAGAAGCAGGGGTTACGGCAGGCAGTCACTGTCTCGCATGAAGCTCCGAGAGCTCAGAGCATTGAGCATGCCAGATCTTGACAAGCTGTGCAATGAGGACTTCTCAGTGGAACCCGAGGCCACCCATTTCAAAACAGAACTGGAAATTACACCCAAGAAATCACTCGGCCTGCCTGTTGAAAGCGTTTCAAATCTGAATGCATCTTCTGCCCTCTCCAACCTTGCAAAAATGAATCGGCTATGTTCTAAAGGGAGTAGTCCTTGGAATAGTGGCTCGGGGACTCCTGGATCAGCATCTGATGATGATGTACCACATGACAGCTCCCCAGATAGGAAGCCATCAGGAAAAAGCTGGTCCATCAGGTTAGTTTAATGGTCTGTGGTTATTGATTGAAAAAGCATTTCCTGAAATATTGTTCTCGTCATTCCTGCAGTCTTTTCTCAGGCAAAACTTCCAGTTAAAATAATCGCAAGCCCATTGAAGTTAATTATATTTCAATGGAATGGCTTTAGATCAAGTCCTCACTCCTTTATCAGTTGGACACAGTGTTTCTCAAGCTTTATTTTTGAGAAGTATTGTATATTATGGCTGTTTTGATGAGGAACACTGCAGAAGTGTCTGCATTTCAGTAGTGTCTGTAATGCCCTGTATAAAACGGGCTGGATCCCATGAGGTGCTGAGTGCCTTTTGAAAATTCCTGAGTACCCTCAACATTCACTTAGGTCAAGACACTGAAATGAAGCCATTGGGATTTTAGGGTGCTGAGCAGTTTAGAAGAAATTCCACATTTCCCTTCTCTCAAGCCCTCCTTCACTTTCTTTCCTTTAAAACACACTCTCTCTCTCTCTCTCTCTCTCTCTCTTTTTTTTTTGTAATCTAAAATGAGATAATTGTTGTCCCTTGCCCAACTTACATGGGAGCCTGTCACTGTAGTCCACCTTTCCTAACATGGCAATGACTGAGCTCACTGACACTCTAATAGCAATATTTTTAAAAATAATCTCCCTTTGTTTTATTCTGTTGGTGGTTAAAATCTTAAAGAAAGATATAGGTCTTGATTTCCAGGCCCTTTTTGCACTCGCAGTATGCAGCATTTCGACAGTTAACCACTTGATTTGTGTGTGCAGTCAGATGTGTAAATTGCCTAAACTGAAGATGCTGTAATGGAAGGTACATCTGAAAAATGTTTTTCACCATTTAAAGAAATAAAAGTAACAAAAGTGGTGAAATAAAGCCCAGGTAATTGATGCTAATGTGAAATATACTGTACTTGGTATTGAAACATATCCCTTCATTCTGACAGAAATATAATGCTGCGTTTTACATTTATGTGTATATTATTTTTAGCTTGGCTCAGCTATTAGTCTCAACCCTGGACCAGCAGAAATTGCAATCTGTTTTATCATCTGTAAAGGCAAAATGTGATATCATCACTGTGCTCCAAGAAGTCAAAGAACAAGCAGAGGTAAGAAATGGAAGATCAAAACTTAAAAGCACTAGCCACATTTTAGTTATCTATGTAAGTAAGTTCTTTTTTAATACAGGTTAAGATCCATTCCAGACAGTTTTAGAATACATCCAGTAGCTCCATTTTCTATGATAACCTATTACCATTGATGACACCACTGCTTGCCCCTACTTTTGTAGCTTAGAATGTCTAACATAAACTCATGTAGTTCATTTGAAGGGCTTTTTAAAAGTTATTTTGATGAAGGTTACTGGCATACTCCCCAAATTGTGATCCACAGTGAAATGGCCTATTCTGCAAATCTGTTGGTGGAGCATGTCTCCGTGTCAGGCACTACCAGAGCTTAGAAAGTCTTTGAGCTAGCAAGTAGCTGAAGGCCAACTTTAACACTGTTAACCAATCGTCTGACTCAAACCAAGTTCTCAGCCAAATATGAAATGCCAATCCTCACTGTTCCTGGTTTAAGCTTGGTTTAAATGTGCACTGGCACCTTGACAGCAACATGAAGCATGGCTTCTTGTTGGGACACCCAATGTTGCAAGTGGCTCCTGGCTCCTCTCTCCTACCCCTCTGGTCCATGGAGGCCAAGCACTGTACTAAGGTAACCTTCTGTGGCCAGGTGCCGAAAGGACCCCAAGTGAAATTGTTGCCAATTTAGCCTGAGTGTGTGTGTGTGTGTGTGTGTGTGTTCACGTGGTAGTCAACTGTTTGAAATGGGACACCTTGATTAGCACTTGTCCTCATTAGCCCTACAAAAGTGATTTTTCCTCCCTTGGTATTCACCCCTTCTTGTCAACTGTTGAGAATAGTTGAGAATAGGCCACTTCCACCTTAATTGAATTGCTCGTTAGCAGGGACCCCTTCCGCTACTCTCCCCCCCTCCCCCACTTGGTAAGGCAACTCCCATCTTTTCATGTGCTGTGTATTTATACCTGTCTCTGTATTTTCCACTCTATGCATCTGATGAAGTGGGTTTTAGCCCACGAAAGCTTATGCCCCGATAAATGTGTTAGTCTCTAAGGTGCCACAAGGACTCCTTGTTGTTTTGTACGGGAGGAATTGTGAGTGTAAGTGACATCTGGTGCATATCACTGGCTGGTGAGGTAGATTTGGAAAGTTTCTGAATTTTATTTGCGAACGTCACAGTTTTAAATATGAGATGGGATGGGGAGAACCAGGACCTCCCAGAGTGACTTGATTTTATCTCTTTCCCAGGACAGCCTAGTTAAAACTTGTGAGACCCCAGAGCTGGGTGAGCCCAGGTGGGTTTGGCAGCTTTTCCAGAAATACTAGAACTGGATTTTACTCATGGCCAAAAATAATTTAAATGCACTTTCAAGTATTTTATATGGAATCTTAGAGAGATTATTTATTCATGCCCGTTTTTAAAATCAGAGAACTCAAATATTTATAAAACTGAATGCTTTTTGGAAGGCACTCTATGTCTGCATAGTTTCTCATATCCGCATTTAAGGCCAGTATGGCACGTAGGCTGGAAAACTTTACTCTAATCACATACTGGATTGAAGTCTACAATGGGGTAGTTCTTCAGAATTATACAAGCACTGAAATATGATGTGGGTGTCTTTGTCTGATTCAGACTGTAAGCTCCTCTGAGCAGAGATTGTCTCTTCCTTTATGTCTGTGCAGTGCTGAATTTCCTGCCAGTGTTCAAAAACAATTAGGGCAATTAAATATTCAAACAATTTACCAAGAGTTATGGTGGATTCTCCATCACTGGCAATTTTGAAATAAAGTTTGGATTTTTTTAAAGAGAAATACTATAGTTCAAAAGGAATTATTATAGGGAAGTTCTCTGGCCTATGGTATGCAGTAAGTCAGACTTAAATGATCACAGGACTCCCTTGGGGTCTTTGAATCTCTGAACAAATATTAGGAAAATCAAGAAAAAAAGGAAACATTGAAACATAATTGTTGTGCAGGTCAGGGTTTTTATTATTATTATTATTATTATTATTAAACCAGTGCTAGGTTTTAAAAGAATAGCTTTGTGGTTAAGGGATAGAACTGAAATCAGAGACCTGAGCTCCTTCCCGCCATGACACTGATTTCCTCTGTGACTTTGGGCAAGTCACTTAGTGCCCAGTCTGTTGAGATGGAGACTTTGGGAAGATGAGGATGTGCAGCACCTCACAGGATCAGGAATCCGAACCCTTTGTGCCTCAGTTTCCTCATTTGTAATATAGGGCTAGTAATAGTTATTGGCCCCACTGGGAGGTTGTGAGTTTAGATTAATGGATGCCTGTAAAGCACAATTGGATGATCAGATGGAAGGTATTATAGTATGTCATGTCCTTATGGGGGGTAGCTGTGCAAAGCAAGGATGTCAGCAGGCAGCCTCCCATAGCCCACAGATCAGGGGTGGGCAAACTATGGCCTGTGGGCTGGATCCGGCCCATCAGGGCTTTGGATCTGGTCTGCGGGATTGCCCCCTGTGGCGTCGTGGGCTCCACACCGCTCTCAGAAGCGGCCGGCACCACATCCCTGCGGTCCCCGGGTGGGGGGGGGCAGAGGGCTCCATGCATTGCCCTTGCCTCCGGGCACCGCCCCCTGCAGCTCCTATTGGCCGGGAATAGGGAACCGCGACCAATGGGAGCCTTGGAGGAGGTACCTGGAGGCGCGGCAAGGGCAGTGTATGCGGAGCCCTCCCCCCGACCCCCTCTCTCCCCCAGGGGTTGCAGCGCTTCCTGAAGCAGCGCGGGGCCGGGGACAGGGCAGGCAGGCAGGGAGCCTGCCCTGGCCCCGGTGTGCGCTGATGCCACCCCAGAACCCAAACCCCTCCTGCACCCTGCCCCCCAACTCCCTGCCCTAAGCCCCCTGACTGCACCTCGCAACTCCCTACCCTGAGCTCCCTACTTCACCCTGCACCCCTGTGTACCCCAACCCCCTGCCCTGAGCCCCCTGCCGCACCCCGCTTGCACTCCTGCTCCCTGCCCTGAGCCCCCTTGTACACCCCGCACCCCTCCTGCAGTCTGCACTCGAGCCCCCCATACACCCAGCATCCCTCATCTGCCCCAATCCCTTGCCCTGAGCCCCTTCCTGCACACCGCACCCCCTCCCACACCCCACACTCCCTCTGCACCCCAACCCCCTGCCCCGGCCCTGCATACAGTTTCCCCACCCAGATGTGGCCCTTAGCCCAAAAAGTTTGCCCACCCCTGCCACAGAGCATGCTTTTGGTGAGGGGAGAGTTTGGCAGATGGGCAGAAAGAAAATGTCTGTCATTTAGAACGTGAGATAATGTTCAGATTGTGTATGTGCCTGGACTGGGATGTTTAGTCCTAGGAAACCAGGAAAAGCTGAGATTTGAGTGGGCAGGTGACATCAGAATAGCAGATGGGGGAAACGGTAGGTGCATTCCAGGCAGGGCTGGACGACAGAATATGAAGTAGAAGTAGGGGTTAATGTGCAGCCACGTACTTACTGTGTACGCAGAATAGCTGGATAATATTACCATGCAATCCCCTCCATTTAGCACACTGTGCTGAGGGCCCTCCTGGATTTTAGTGTTGAACTCATTTATAATTATTGTAGTCTTCTGTTTTCTCATCCAGTGTAACAGAAGGCTGCTCTGACTTAAACCAGCTGGTCATAGCCCCATAGGGCTTTTCTGGCAGCCAGGGGTTACCGGGCCGTGGGATGTTTGGTTTCATCCATTTTCTTCTAGGGAACACCCCATACTGGGTGATCAGTGCGGGGTGGGGACAATAGTTTTGTGCACAGATCTTTCCAGCTCCGATGCATCATAGAATCATAGAACTGGAAGGAACCTCGAGAGGTCATCTAGTCCAGTGCCCTGCAGGACTAAGTATTATCTAGACCATCACGGGAGATGTTTTCCTTCCTCTCTCACCCCCAGCAAATTCCTCCCTCAATGACCTGATGCATCACTGCAGATGCAGTCTCTAACTTGCTGCGACCCCCACCTCCCCCTGGAATTCGCTGCTTCCCCTTCCCCAGCCCTGCAACACCTTAGCAGTCTACCTCGGCTCCCTCCCAATCCACCCTGGCAAGCTCTCAGACTGGCCCAGCACTCCCCAGGATGCCCTTCACACAAGGGTAATCCTCCAAATCCCACTGAGTTGCCACAGAACACCCATAGTGTGGCCAAGAATCAGGCCCATTATATTTACAGTGCAACCCTTCATAGTGTTTGCTTCCACTATGCCTTTAAGATTGGGGCTTTAATTTAAGAGACAACCCTCTGAGTTAAACACGTTTTCAGTCCAGTGAACTAAATATGTCATATAATGGTAAATAGATTAAACTGTGTCAGGGCCTCGATTCTAATGAGATGCCATTAATTTAAGCATTGGCAGTTCCTGGAAATGCTAAGAGCTGGAAGCGATCCAAGGCCAGATGCTGCTTTAGAGTGTCAGTGCCTAATGATTTGCAGCAGGCCCAGTTAATATCTTGTTACTGCCACCAGACTATTGTTTATTGTCTTATTTATACTGGAAATGTCTATACAGGCTGTTCCTAACAGTATTCCTTTCACCCTAATAACTGATGAATACGAGACACCCAACTTGATAGACAAATGGTCTCATCCAGCGTCGCAAACGCTGTGCTCTGGTGGTGGCCCACCATTTCATATAAATCAGTTTTACAAGCCACATTCAGCCCTGGTGTAAGCAGGTGCCACTCCATGGACTTCACTGGAGCGCTGCATGTTTATAGTGAGGCTGAATTTAACCCAAAGTGTTCAGATCACTGAAGAGTTCTCTCCGCTCTTTGCTGGGATATGAAGCGGAACGGTCCTTGTAGTACGTGGAATTCCAGTCTTGCTTTTGCACATCCCATGTCATAATGTAGAAAATAGAACTTTTCACTTGCAAGTGGGATCAAAGATGATCAAGGGGTGATTGAATCTGATCAAGGGAACAAAGGCTCAGACAGTCCCTAAACACACAATCCTAATTGACACTTCAACTTTCAGTAACCTGAAAGAGAAAAACAAACAGCCAAAAAGCCAAGCAAGCTCATTCACACCTTGTTCAGCAGGGAGATCTCCCTCTCAAACACCCCTGTTCACTAGCTCCCTTGGTGGTTGGTACTGAAAGGTAAATATAGTACATTGTAGTCTTCCTTAGCATATTGCATGAAACTGTGATAGACTGGATGGCTCATGGGTTTGGCAATAGGATACCTATTATCTACTGGTCGCTGGCTTGAATTCA
This sequence comes from Trachemys scripta elegans, assembly GCF_013100865.1. Taxonomy (NCBI): domain Eukaryota; kingdom Metazoa; phylum Chordata; order Testudines; family Emydidae; genus Trachemys; species Trachemys scripta. The sequence continues at coordinate 20,016,492 of NC_048303.1, read as the reverse complement.
GCCCAGGTCAGGGATGGCTGAGAGTTGTCACCAGCTGATGACTGGTGACTAGATTTATGTGAAACTAATTGGTCTCATGCACAATTCCTGTTGGCAGTCATAGTGTATGCCTAGACTTTAATCACGGGACATGATTGCATCTCAAGGTAACATACCTGAGCTAGCTTTAATCTAGCTCACTTGGATCCCGGAGCAGTGAAGACACAGCAGTGTGAACGTCAGCGTGGGCTGGACGAACCCACTTAGCACCCTGGGGTAATGACTCCTGGGGATAAGCCAGGCTGAAGCTCGTGCTGCCATGGCTTCACTATTCCAGGACCTGAGCTAGCGAGATTAAAGCTAGCTCAGGTATGTCAGTTTGAGCTGCAGTCACACCCAGGGATTACAGTGTAGACACACCCTTCGGTAGAAGTCCAAGAGCTGACCAGGTACAGAAACTGAACTATTGCTCTAGAGGATCCATGCAGGGTAGAAATAGGGTGCCATGGTGGTGTCTTAGATTCATAGATTATAAGGCCAGAAGAGGCCCCCTATGATCATCTAGTCTGACCTTCAAGATTTCAGTCAGCCAGCTGCAGGGGTCAGGAAGGGATCCCTCGCCCCATGTTTTCTGAGTTTTTTTTTTTTAGTCTGCTTCCTTTGAAGCATCAGGGATGGCCACAGCTGGAGAGGGGACATTGGAAGGGGTGGGCCAGGGCTCTGAGGCGGCAACAAGGCTGCTTAATCATTTCCGTGCCTTTGTGTGGGCCTTGGGCACTGGCATACTATGGGCCCTCCTATTCTTTGCCTGTGGTATAAAACAGTCTAGTCTCCTATGTGCTGTAAAACTCTGGTCTAATTTTGGTTGTTGGGTTTAGTGTGTGGGTGTGGAGTGGTGTTGGTGGCCTGGGTTATACAAGGGGTCAGACTGAATGACCTGGTGTTCCCCTTGGGCCTTAACTCTGCGACTATGACTCCCCGTGTAACACAGGCCACAGGACTTCCCTGAATTAATTCCTGTTTGAACTAGAGCATGTCTTTTAGAAAAACATCCAATCTTGATTTAAACATTCCCAGTGATGAACAACCCACCACAACCCTGCTTAAGTTGTTCCGGTGGTTAATTACCCTTACTGTTAAAGATCAGTGCCTTATTTCTAGTCTGAATTTGTCTGGCTTCAATTTCCAGCGATCAGCTCTTTGTCGGGCTGCTGGAAGAGCCCTCGTTACTGTCTTCAGAGAGAGCCTGCACTGCTGCTCACGCTGTACCCGCTGTGTGAATAAACACAGGACTTCAATCTGACTCCTTTCACAAGAACGACATTCGCTTTTTAAAACTGTAAACTCAAGTTGCAGTAGTGTGGGCATGCTGGGACTCTTTACCTCGTTGTGGGTATTTTGTCTTGATCTTTGGCTTCCCTCCTTTTCCCCCTTCTGTTCTGTTGTTAGAGCAAAGAAGATGCTTACTTTGTGGTCTTGAATAAAGAAGAAGGTGCTGGCCTGGGATTTAGTGTCGCTGGAGGGATAGATCTGGAGCAGAAATCTATCATAGTAAGTGATGACTTCAAGTCTTTTTCAGCAAAGTTGACTGCAAGGCAAGCTGGAAATTAGATCAAGTGTTCATCTAGCAAGTGTCACTGAAAGGCAGTCGTGAGTCATAAACCAGGGACTTTGAGAGGCTGCTGCATGCTATCATGAAATCAGAGGGAAGTGCCTGGGTGAAAAATAAGTTGATGCAATATTTTTAATTACTGAAGATGGATGACAATTACATTTTCAAACTAGATTTAGAAGTGCTTCTTAGATTAATATGTGACTGGATTATTAATCTATGGAATCAACTGCATCAAAGTCCCAAGGGATATAAATCCAATCCCACATACTCAAGGTAAATGTAAGCTTTTGTAAGTAGATTTCAGTTTCCAGCCTTTGAACTTTTGTCATAAAATGTCCAATTATGGAATGTTTTTGTAAACCTAAGGACAGCTGTTTCAGACTGAGGCAAACATTCTGGATTTTGCTTCACAAAGTTCTTTTGGTGACAAGTGAAAGCTAATTATAATTATTATTTATAAGGTACTTTTAAACCCAGGACATTGTAAGTGCCATTAAGTGATACCAAGGAATAAAAAAGTGATACCAAACAACTGAAACACTATCAAAAAGTAGAACCAGTAAGATGGAGAAAAGCAGGAGAACCAATGTGCCGTGCAAAAAGCCCTCTGAAGTGGGAAAGTTTTAGATTCCACACTTATGAGGATGAACCTATTAGATGCCGACAGTAGGAGGAGGGCAGGCCTCAATTTTGGACCACAGTGACACCCATAGGAATGGTGCCTCATTTGAGGCCTGGTTCCATTCTTATTGAAGTCAGTAGTAAAACTCCCATTGATTTGAGTGGGAGCAGGGGTAGGCTCTGCCAGGGTGATGAGACTGTTTGTGGGGCACATATTAGGATCAGGGGGAAAATAACGAGAAAAATTCACCCAATAATCCACTTTTAAGCACACAAACACCTCTGCCAGGTAGGGCATTATTAGGGGGGTTCAGTTTTAATCCAAATTGACACTAATACAGCAATGTCTCCAGCTGCACCCCTGCCTTACAGCCTTACATACGCATGGTAGCTCCTGCATTTTCCCAGCGCTTTCTGCTTTGGCTTCCGGTCAGCAGTCCCTCCTTATGTCTCTCCCCTCTGAGAGTTAAACCCTTCTTTCAAGATATTGAGCCTAAACACAGCTGCAATTAGTTAGCTCCTCACTGGGAGTGCCTCCTTACATTGCCTCTGAAACCTGCCTGGAAATGTTAGCCTCTGAAACCTAGGGTTCTTTAGCAGGGCCTCCTCCTGGAGACTGTTGGGGTGAGGTGCAGCAGGGCATTGGGTCCTCTCTGGGGGATGCCCAACAGACTTGCACTCCCCCTAGTAAGTGCCAGAGAGTCTGTGAAATACCTTGAGATAAGCATCTAGAATTGTATTCACAAATTCACAGCATGAACCTTTGTGAAAGGAAGCATATAACAGTGCTCTAACAGCTGCGCAGTATCTTGTAAACAAGTCTTTAAAAATCCAGAGTTGCTGCTTTTGGGCCATTTTCTTTTATCAGTTACACCAGCCCAAATCCTGAGCCAGTCTACTGGAGCCCAAGGAGTTACTCCGGATTTTCCCCTCTAACTGACCTCTAGAATTTTCCATATTTACAAGAAAAAAATAGTTTACACAACCAAAAAGACCGTTACATCTGTGATGGTGAATACATAATTGGAACAGCCAAATCATCAAAAATAGGCACTTGAAACTGCACAGGTGACCGTGTAACAGCCAATGTAAAATACATAGTTACTTCTGCGGCTACTTCTTAGTGCCCATCTACTAAGTGCTTAACAAGTTTTTTTGGCCCAATCCTGCAGACACTTTAACCTGGCATAGTGCGTGGGACACGTCATAGGAACATAGGACTGAAAGAGACTTCCGGGTCATCGAGTCCAGTCCTCTCCTATAGCAAGGAGCTCCGTCTTATAGTCCCATTCATAAATTTATCAAACTCTATCTTAAAATTAGTTGGGTTGCGTGGCCCCACTACTCCGATAGGAAGGTTCCTTTGATGGTTAGAAACCTTCTTCTAGTTTCCAGCCTAAATTTATTTATGGCCAGTTTATATCCATTTATTCTTGTACCATCATTGTCCTTGAGCTTTAACAGCTCTTCTCGTCCCCGATGTTTATCCCCTGATGTACTTAGAGAGAGTAGTCAGATCCGCTGTCAGCCTTTGTTTTGCTAGTATCGTCTTATAAAATAGGCCTACGGTTCCCCGATCATCCTAGTAGCTCTGCTCTGAACCTATTCCAGTTTCAATTCCTCTTTCTTGAACACGGGTAGGGCCCTACCAAATTCCCGGCCATGAAAAAATGTGTCACAGACTGTGGAATCTGGTCTCCTCCTGTGAAATCGGGTCTTTTGTGTGCTTTTAGCCTATACCAAACAGATTTCACGGGGGAGACCAGCATTTCTCAAATTGGGGGTCCTGGCCCACAAGGGAGTTGCAGGGGGCTCACAAGGTTATTTTAGGGGGCTCACAGTATTGCCACACTTACTTCTGCGCTGCCTTAAGAGCTGGGCGCCCAGCTCTGAAGGCAGTATACCACCAGCACAGAAGTAAGGGTGGCAATACCATACCATGCCAGCCTTTCTTCTGCGCTGCTGCCTTCAGAGCTGGGTGGCCAGAGAGTGGCGGCTGCTGACTGAGGGCCCAGCTCTGCAGGCAGCAGTGCAGAAGTATGGGTGGCAATACCATACCATGCCATCCTTACTTCTGCACTGCTGGTGGCAGCTCTGCCTTCAGAGCTGGGCTTCCAGCTAGCAGCCACCACTCTCCAGATGCCCAGCTCTGAAGTGCACTGCGGCCAGCAGCAGCGCAGAAGTAAGGGTTGCAGTACCCCAACCCCCCACGATAATCTTGTGACCATCCCACAACTGAAATTTACTATTTTTAAACTCCTATGACTGTGAAACTGACCAAAATGGACCATGAATTTGATAGGACCCTAAACATGAGTGACCAGAATTGTACACAATATTCCAGATGAGGTGTCACCAGTCCCTTTAACAATGGCATTAATATTTCCCAATCTTTACTGATATATCCTCACTTAGGCCTTCTCTACACTGCAGGGTAAGTAGACATAAGTTACACAACTCAAGTAATGTAACTTACGTCGACGTAGCCTACATCAACTTACCGTAGTGCCTACACCGCGCTATGTTGGCGGGAGACGCTTTCCTGTCGACATAGCTTCAGCCTCTCATTGAGGGGGAGTACTGAAGTCGATGGAACAGCGTTCTCCCATCAACTTATAATGTCTTCACCAGACCCACTAAATTGACGCCACTGCATCAATTGCAACAGCACCGATTTAGTCCACAGTGAAGACAAGACCTGAGAGTAAACATGATGCCTAATGGTGTTTAGAATATCAAACTCTTAGATTGTAAGCTTTTGGGGGCAGAGCCTTCACCTTTATCTGATTTGTACAGCACTATGCATATTCATGATACTATCAGAGTATTAAGTAATAATCTTTCTTTTAGGTCCACAGGGTGTTTTCAAAGGGTGTGGCATCTCAAGAAGGGACTATCCATTGTGGAGATCTCATTCTGTCAATTAATGGCATGTCTCTGGCGGGTTCCGTCCATGGAGACGTTCTGAATGCTCTGCATCAGGCAAGGCTGCACAAATATGCAGTCATTGTCATTGAGAAAAAGAAAGACAGAGAAAAGATTTCATCCAGACTTGAAATATCAGCTACCGGCAGAAAACACTTTGTGCCTGGAAAGGATGTTACCATGGAAATAGGAACAGGTATGATCTTAGTCCAAGAATAGTTGGAAGGGAGTCGCTGCAGAGCAGACCAAGGGGAAAATGTCCATATGCTTCAGATTATAAGTGTCTGTTTCTTATGAGATCAGAGAAAGCAAATGAAATTAATTTTAACTTTTATTTGTACTCTTTGGAACCCAAATGCAATTTTTAGAAGCCATCATAAATAGGTAGACACTTAGATGAACATTTAGGGCCCGATTCAACTCCCGTTGATGTTCATCGCCGTTTTTCCATTGATTTCAGTATGGCTTGCATTAGGTCTAACAGGACTCCTATTTATAATTAAAATGATTATTTCATAACCTTCTGGCAAAAGACAAACTATTCTTGATTTACACATACTCGTCCAATCCAGGATGAAGTTGGGGATTGTGTGTTTGAAGGCGTTTAAAATAGCAATAGGGAGTGCAAAAACAAAGAAACCGAGCCTAGAACTACAGTTTATTATTCACAGGGAGTGGAATTGATCTATGAAATGGCAGAATTTAATTTTTATGATGTTTTTATGAAAATATACAAGAAAGGTATTTTGATATTACAGAAAACAGAGAGATCTAACCAAATCCCAATCCATTCCAAAGATGAGACTGGGGAAAAGTGACAGTTTAACAGCTCATGGTCCCAGTGGGTATCAGTTTCCTCATGAATAGGTTCCAAACGGGCACATGGCCTTGCTTTGGAGCTGAGATTATACTTGAGATGTTCTGAATGGGTCTCCTGGTTTTAGAACTAGGACACTTTACCATTCTGGTCAGCTGATATTTTCTGAAAATGTTCTGTGGCTTCAGGAATATTGCTGGTGTTTCTGGGGCTGCACTTCAGTGATTCTGTGACAGTCAGCAGCGACCCCCCCCAGCCTGGAGAAGAGGAATCAATCCGTGATGACGAATAACTGTCATCGCCAAGGGATCTGATAATGCAGCATCCCTCCGGGGTGATCTGCCACTAGCGCTCCAGGGGCTCAGGTCAAGCTGGGCACAAAGAAATGGCGGCACAGAAAAGTCAGTGACTCACTTTGGAAATTGTCAGTGCAAGGCTTTAGCTGAGGCTGTTTTTTTCTATATTGGTATTTTTCTTGCCTTTCTAGTATTTTTATCCTGAATCACAATAGAGCATCCAAATAGCTGTAAAAGACAGAGGAATCACTTTATAAATAAATGGATGTGATCCTCAGCCCTGTGAATTGGTGTAACTCCATTGTTTTCAATGGAACCATGCAGATTTACACCCGATATAATTTATTACCAAATTGGGCTGGTCAAAGTATATGCTGCAGATTAAACGCAGCCCGTGACATTTTAATATGCAGCCTATTGGTATCTTCATTTTGATGCAGAGGTGTCTCTGGAGACAACATGTATCAGGATGTAGTATGCCATCTTGATTAGAATGGCCTTTCTGTAACTATTTTATGGCCACATAGACTTAATGGACATCACTGTAGATGGACCCCCTGACTTTCTGCTCCAAAAGTGCTCCTGCCACTTGAGCTGAAGGGTGCATAGGCTGCAGCTACTAGAGAGCAACATGATCTCACTTAGAGTCCATGCTGTAGAGTTCAGCTGTTACTCCTGGGAGAATTCTGTGCCAAAAAATTCTGCACACAGAAAAAATTCTCCCAGGCCCTCTCCTGTCCCTGGGAGGATGAGGATCAGGCCGGCAGCCAGACTGTGCAGCCTCTATCCCCACTGGGCTGGGCCCACAACTCACTGCGAGCTGGGCTCTGCAGGGTCCAGTGGCCCCTACTGGTGACCAGCAACTCTGCAGCCCCAATTCTGTGGGGGAAACCCAGAATTCTGCACAAATTCTGCATTGCACAGTAGTGCAGAATTCCCCCAGGACAAACGGACACTAGCCCATACATTTACATAAGCACCTTCCCATTAGGCAAAACTCATTCTCAGATGCCTAAGGTACAGTTTTTCAAGTCAACAATTGGCACTAAATTATGATAATTCCGTGGCTGTATAAATTTGACAGTCACTGGGGCAGGGAATAGAACATAAATCATAGAAATGTAGGGCTGGAAGGGTGTGCTTGACAAATCATCAAGTCCAGTCCCCTGAGCTGAGGCAAGACCAAGTAAACCCAGACCACCCCGAGAGGTGTTTGTGCAACCTGTTCTTAAAAACCTCCAGTGATGGCGATTCCACAACCACCCTTCGAAGCATATTCCAGAGATGAACTAACCCTTGTAGTTCAAAGGCGTTTCCCAATATCTGACCTAAATCTCCATTCCTGCAGATTAAACCCATTACTCTTTTCTCAAGACTAAACATGAACGTTTTTTTTTTTTAACATTTCCTCATAGGTCAGATTTTCTAAACCTTTTATCATTTTTGTTGCTCTCTGAACTCTTGCCAGTGTAATCACATCTTACCTAAAGTGTGGTACCCAGAATTGGACAGAATACTCCAGCTGAGGCCTCCCAGTGCCACGCAGAGCAGGACAATTACCTCCAGTGTATCACATACGAGACTCCTGTGTTAATATTCCCCAGAACAATATTAGCCTTTTTCATAACTTCATCACATTTTTGACCTGTATGTAGTTTGTGATCTGCTATAAACCCCTGATCCTTTTCAGCAGTACCACTGCCTCACCTGTTATTCCCCCATTTTGTAGTTGTACATTGATTTTTATCATTCTAAGTGCAGTACTTTGCACTTGTCTTTATTGAATTTTATCTTGTTGCAATCAGACCAATTCTCCAATTTGTCAAGGTCATTTTGAGTTCTAATCCTGCCCTCTAAAGTGCTAGCAACCCCTCCCAGTTTGCTGTCATCTGCAAATTTTAAAAGCACACTCTTCATTCTGTTATCTAAGTTATTAATGAAAATATTGTGGGTCCCCACTAGATACACCTTACCAGTTTGACAGTGGACCACTGATAACTACTATTTGAGTATGGCTTTTTGACCAGTTATGCACCCATCTTATAGTAATTTCATCTGGATCACACTTCCCTAGTTTGCTTTTGAGAATGTCATGTGTGGCTATGACAGAAGCCTTACTAAAATCAAGGTAAATCACATCTGCTCCTTTGTTCCAAATTCATGGGGCCATTTCTACATGAGCTATGGCATAATTTCTATTAGGTGTAGCAGTATTATGGTTTATAACTTCTGTGGTCCAGCTGCTAGAGGACCGCATACACCCACTGGTAGAGATCTGACATATCCATTGATTAGAGAGCAGGAGCATAAATTCACACAAGTCAGTATATTAAAAAACCCTCCTTTAAAAAAAAGAGAGAAAGTGAATGGGTTTTGATCAAATTAATGTTTGGACAGACTTGCTCTTTAGAAACCCGTCATCCAAGACCTAAATAAGTGATATCAAATTGAAGACTATAAAGTTTTGCAGCTCATTGTTCTTGTGATTTTTTTTTTAAACACTTCAGTTTTTTTTAATTAATTTTTACTAAATCCCGTTGGGCAAATGTTCAGCAGGCCTCCTTAATGTCACCCACAAAAATGTGTAGGCACATCCTTGTTGAACATGAGAAATCTGAACTGCTCCACACCTAATGGGTAATTGCACATTGCAAAAACTGACCTGCACAGGCCACTGTGGGTTAACGGCATAATATGCACATGCCCTTAAAAAAAATGGACTGAAAACATGTTGCAGTTTTAGTAGAAATTAAATTGTGGATCATTTTCTCACCACAGCAAAGAAGTGAGAATTATAGATCAATAACAAAATGTTGGGTGTATTCTGTTGCAGGTCCAAATGTGGATATGAGTGATGTCGTTTCTGTTGAACTATGGAAAACCTCTGCTGGCTTGGGGTTCAGCCTTGATGGAGGAAAAGCTTCAATTTCTGGAGACAGACCTTTGCTTGTAAAAAGAATATTTAAAGGTATTTGGAAAATATATTTACATGGCTATAATCCCATTTTCTTCTACTATACGTTGTTCCAACTTGGTTGAACTGGATAATTACGGAGCTGAGTTATTTTGTAATGCATTCTATACCTCTTAATAACTAAAGGCCTAATCTTAAAAACACGGATTGTGGTAGTAAGTACCTCACCTGCTAACAAGTGTTTGTAGGATTAATGTGGAAAGATTGAGTAAGCGTGCTGTGATTATGTGCTGGGCTTACCTGTTACCGTAAATATTGAACGGCAGCCAGCAACATCATTTCATCTAGCATTACAACAGTACTCTATAAAAGCTAGCATTTCATCTGTTGTTTCCCATTCCTGTGAAAAGCAAAGCGGACACTTACGGTGAAGGAGAGCGCAGTGAAACCATGGTTCTGTGTTCTTCTCAAATACAGTACTACTTCTCCTGCTCTGACTTTTTACCTCTTTTTCTCTCTTTTTGTTTTTGTTGAGCTTTCCTCTGAAGTTCTTTATCTACAATATGGTGTTAATTTTCTGCTTCAGGTACTCAGAGCACAGTGATCAGCCTTCTCCCAAGAGTACAATACACAGTGCATGTGCATTGGAAAACTGCCATTTTTGGATGCTCTGCCTGTCAGCCAGATGGTTAAACTGACATGTGTTGCATGCAGAATGGAAACCAATGCCCAGTACTTCCCTGTACTTTTCATATGGCTTAGTCCTGGCTCTTATGGATATGATCATGTGAAAAGCCGAGTGCCTCCTACAAGGAGCTAAGCCTCTTTAGCTCCCATTGACTTGGGGGGGATCCAAGGATGCTCAGCATCTTGCAGGATCAGGCCCCATGTTCCTATTCTCTTATAAGGGAAAAGAGTCAAAGTGAAATCTATATGGCCTAGCCACAAATCAGTTTCACTTTTTAACCTTTAATATTTAAACATTTATTTTGTGGGGGAGGGTCACTTTTCATTTTGTATGGTGCCATCATTGTGTGATTATTTGGAACATTCCCATTTATGTCATTAATTACAACTCCTACTGGTGTTTCTTGATACATGATGATACAGCTACGTTATCGTCATAGAGAAAGTACACTTTATCACTAACATATGGCTTCTAACTGGACAGGAAGTTTGCCTCTGTCTGTATCCTAAAGCTTATTGTCCTTGGTTTGCCTCCTCACTGTCACTAACGATTTTAGAGTCCGTTGTTTTATCCTCTGGAGAATAAAATGCTAAAATTCCATTGAGGTTCATACTGGGCAGAAAATGGCCTGTTACATTTTCTGTGGAAATAACTATTTTTGTCCATGTGAACATGCACATTTATTTAATTCAACAGGTTTTCTTACAAAATATTGGAGCCAATATACAGCAGTTTTGATGCCCTAGTATTGCTTAATTAATCTCAGCAGAAGCTTTGTTTTACACATCTCAAACAACCAGAATTTAACGTTATCTCAGCTACGTTAACACTTTACTGTGACTGTGTGCACGATGTTGGAATAAATTGTTAATGCTGAGCCTCAGGGATTAATAATACAATTGGCATTGTTAGAAGAATCATTTATTTCCCATTTGCCACAGTGGAAAGCAAACCCTTTGTTTTTATATTGACTGTAACTTATGTGCTCATAGGTGGCGCTGCAGAGCAAGCTGGAAAAATAGAAGCGGGAGATGAAATTGTTGCCATTAGTGGAAAATCATTGATTGGTCTCATGCACTACGATGCCTGGAACATCATTAAATCTGTCCCAGAGGGACCAGTTCAGTTGCTGATCAGAAAGCATAGAACTTCAGTATGACAGAAGCACTATTTCTAGCTACGCTTGTTTAAGGCAACATGTTCATTAGAAGTCCTTTCAAAACAGACTTCAAGCTGTCCTTACATTTTTGAAGCTGTGTAGAAGTGACTTCATGCTCTCTAGCGGCATGCTAAAAGCATCAGAGGAGCACTGGGATGTGCAAACAAGGAACATATTTGTTTCATGCAGTGTTTTTATAAACTTTACTGTCCCAGGATGTAAGAAGCCAAACAGTAAGAGGACTTTTGTGTCAGGTGGTATTTTAATGGAACTTCAAAACCTTTTAGCAGATTCTGTTTGAAATGTTTTGCCTGTTCCTAATATTTTTAGTGTTTTGGAAATTGGGAACATAACTCATTTGTTGCTATCCTGTTAATGAGGATGGGTTTTTTGACTGTATCCTGTATTACTTAGCTATAACTTGACTTCAACACACTGACTTGGGGTCCAGTCTGTATTTGTTATAAAAGGAGAATGTCTGGAACAATCTCACTTTATTCTTCTAAGTGCAGTTTTGCTAAAGAGGCATGACAAAAAGAAGTATAATTTTGCACAGCTTTGTAAATCTAAACCACAAACATTTTATCATGAAGCTCAGAATCATCTAGAAAACTATGAACTGAACACACAACACTGTTAAATCACCTCTCAGTGACATATCATTAAATCTGAATATCACACCATATTAATACATTAGAAGTCTGTGTGCAGACCTTCGTTTAGGAAAAGAAAATCTGTCGCAAATGTTGGATGACTATCTGCAGAGGATTGGAAGGATGGTAGCAGTTTGGGTATAACTTATAGGTATAATTAAGACTGGAGTGTAAAAATTGCAGTCTGAACTTTCAAACTTGGGTTCCTAAAGTTAGACACCTGAATAAAAGTGGGCTGACTTTCAAAGATGCTGAGCACTCACAGTTCCCATTATCGTTGGTGGGGGTGAAGCACCTCTGAAAATCCACCCATTTTCATTTAGGTGCCTAAAAGAGGATTACGGTTGCCTAAGTTTAAAAACTGAAGTTTGAAAATTTGGGTCCAAATATCTAGATTTTGCCCAGTTAAATTTGAACCGGCCACACTTGTGGTAGTGGTTATTATTCGTTACTTTTCTTCTCAAATATTTATTTTCACATGCATGTGTGCCAGCGTGCATATTGTAAATATGTCTTGGATTGAGTGGGTAATGGACTGTTTGATGAGGATTCTGAATTATGGAATTGGCTTTATCTGCATAGATCATAACTCATTAGCTGAAAAACCATATTGTAGAAACAATTGAATGTCACCTATACTTATCCTGGATTTTTCACCAATACTCAAAGCATGTATCTATAACAGTTGTTTTCCTGTGTATTATTTATAGTACGCTGTTTGAGGGGAAGAAAGAATATGGTATGAGAGGTTAGAACAATTTATTTGCTTAAGTTTGAGATGACTGGATAACACACAAGTGACAAAGCAAAAAGGAACCATCATCCCCAACAGTGAGAACAAGTTGTTTGGTCCAGTGTCCTGAAATTGTCATGGGCCCAAAACCAGAAAAACAGCCCTGACCAATAGAGGTGTTCCCAATCCAAACCTGGAGACAGCTCAGCAGCCTGCAAATGGCCCCAATATTTATAACGCGTGTTCGCTGGATATGTGGTGTTGAAAAGGTCTGGACGGGACCCAGATGTTGTAGCTGGAACTAATCTCTAGTTTATACCATATTCACATGTATTTATTCAAATTATTTTATAGTCAATAGTCTTTACTGAATGAAGTATTTTCTTTTGGTTGTGTTTCTGGCTAGAATACAACTAGTGATGTATGGAAAGCATCGAGTTCCTTGTGGCATCCAGAGATGAGATGTATAGAAATAAAAATATATATATGATTTTTTTCAAGTTACATGAACATTAGAGTGTCTATCTAGGGAGAGATGCCAACAACGTCTGGGTACTGAAAAGATGAATGCGGGGCTGCGGCCTTCAGATGCTCTGCCCACAGAATTTCCAATGAAGCTAGTGGAAGTTCTGCATATGGAGTGGCTGCAGAATTGGATTCGCTTTGTCACTGATCCTACAATGAGCTCTGCCTTTGAATGCAACTTTGAGCCTCACTAAAGCTAACAATGTGGGTGCAGGATTCCAGCCACATGGACCTCACTGTGGTATCAGGCCCCATGTTGGGAGGAAAAGATTAACTTAAATTTATGCTGAAAACAGGGAGAAAATATGACAATTAAACTGTGATGCCTTTTTCAGGAATGATCAAAATCTGAAAAAGTTAGACAAACAGTATGTATAGTAGATACATAAATATGCATGTAGAGTTTAATGCAGTATAGTGAATACACACACACACACACACACACACACACACACACACATATGTATACACACACACAGTACAGGATTGACATTTTGCTATTTTAAAATGGTAAACCACAATTGTGTTTTGAAAAATGGCATTTTTTTCCAATGCAGCATTAGAACTTCACTAAATTCTGAACCAAGAAGCATACAGATCCCACACTTAAGTGTGAACTCAAAGAAGAAGCTTTTCATCTTGTACATTAAGCTTACTGAATTCGAGGTGTGTCTTGAAAATTATATATAGTGAATAATATAATTTTCAGACACTTATTTGCAGGTACTATTCACTGTCTGAGAGTGATTTATAACGCTTTCATTTTTCCATTATCAAATACTCTCTTTTATTTTACACATACTTGGAAATATATGTTGAGCAAATGCCCACATCAACTATGTGGGTTTTTGTGTGTGTGATAAAATATGAAATGTAATTTAAAGGAATGATGGATTTAACATTTAAATGCTATGGTTTATTAACATGTTCTGAATATTATGATACAGTTCTAATGATAGTTTTATGTTTGATGTATAATTACTTTTTAACCCTGACACATTAAGCCATGTGATCATTCTTCTTGCCAAAGCTATGTTTTGTGATAGGAAACAGAAGATCTGTATTGATTCTACTAGGGTTCAAATTATGACAATAGAATTTTTCAGCAATTGTGTCGAGGTAACGTTACTCATCAATTTAAAAGTCCGTGTTCTAAGAATCTCCTTTCGAAAAGGAAAGAGTGGAGAAAATGGTCATTTGTATTCAATCTTCACCTTGTAGAGGTAAAATAAGAGTTGTACAACACATGGTGCAAATGAAATCCTGCTATGCACTTAATGTAGAGTGAGAGTATATGGATTGGAAATGTGAAATTAGTAGGTATGCAAAGAAATCTAACTAATAGGTCAGGCTAAGCAGATCTTACGACATGTACCCATTACTGTTCTCTAGGAACAGATGTCTCTACAGTACTCTTTTGAAATTTACAAGGAATGATTCTTTATTACACTATAAACTATTACTTTTCTAGGGTCCTGATGAAGCCAAAATGAGGCATGGAGGTTCCTTGAGCACCTTAGCTGGCACAGCCACAAAGCCTCCTTCCTATCCTATACGTCAGTGAGCTAGGAAAGAATCTTAAGGTGCCAACAACCTTACATTTTCTATGATGGATTCTGGTCTCACTTCTACCAGTGTTAATTCAGAGTAACTTATTGGAAGTCAAGAGTTTTACACCAGTGTGAAAGCTGGTGTGAGGGCAGAATCAGTCGTGACGAGTCTCTCTCTCTCTCTCTCTCTTTAGCTGTAATATAAAAGAATGGGGTCATAGGACTCAAAGATACAATCCTTTTCTGTCCTGAACAATGATCAAGGAACCAACTCAGCATCTTTCAGCTGACCACTGATTTGTGAGGAATTATGCAGAAAGTTCCCCAGACCCCAGCAGATAACTTCTGGTTTTCATTGTTAGCTTCACTGATTGGAGGCCAGTGCCCAAGATGGTCCTTTTTCATATTAGGGATCATCACTCAGTTCCCTAAGCATTCCAGGGCTATTGTAGCTCTTTAGGGCCACACAGTTGCAGGTAGAAAGATAAGTATGTTACCAATCAGGACGTATATGGACATTAATTTGTCCCTGGCCCCAGACAGGTCTGCAGTTCTTCACCATGGACCTGGAGTGGAGGGAATGGCTTTCAGAGCAGGGCAAATTTCCTTCTGGATAAGCTGGCCTGTCACAGATCTAGCATTCACTGCCTTCCAGGGCTGGAGCAGCTCAGAAAGATGTGCATACTGGATATTGGGGGGATTGGGCTCTAGTATGATACTGGGCATACAATATCTTCCAGTCCTTATGCATGAAAACCTCTCATTGGCTTCTCTGGGAATTGTATCTGTGTTAAGGACTAAAGGATTAAGCCTAAAGTTGGGAGGAAGCAGTTTGGCTGGTTACTTTCATCCCAATCCTTATAAAACCCTTTTGAGGGTAATAAAGTATTAAGAATTTTTGTGTGACTGATATTTCCAATCAGCCCTCATTCAGAATTAGTCCTAATAACATTCTACAATTGTTTTTTTTTTTCACCCCAAAAGCTGGATCAATCATCCACAGCCAGGTGTTGGAATGTTAGCTGCTTGTGCATTTAGGGTATGTAACTGTATACATGAAAATATTGATGAGGATTAGAGTAGATCACGTGAGACATTGGAATTCCAATCTAGTTAGGTTTTGTGTGTTCTGTTAAGATGATACACTTCTTGTATAATACTGTATATTGACACTTTTATTTATATAAATATTACTTCTTTTATTGAAACCCCTTTAAAATGCCTTGTATATTATAAAAAAGTGAGTGCAATAATATGAAATAGACTGTACATTTTCAAAAGTTGCTTTCTCTGTTATGTAAATCTGCATCTCCATAAATATGGGGTTTTTTAGTGATTTTGAAAAATAAATATTACGCTTAGTACTTTGCTAGCTATTCATTTCCACAGCAAAATAAGTGAGTAATGGTCTTTTCAGTTCACTATTTGAACCTCTGACCTGCCATTCATAGAGGTAATATTCTTCTGGACGGCACAGCCATACATTTTGAGGCCTAAGAAATATCAAACTATGTATCTGATTGAGCTAAAAAAACATCCTTAGAACTGTCATTCGGTGGGAATTGGATTGGCTTTAGCTGCTGTTTTAAATGTTGCATTCTGTAGGGCTCTTTTGAGACTTGATTGGGAATATATAAAAAGCATTTTTTGAGGCTTGTTTACAGGGAAGATTCAAATAAGTGAAACCCACATTTTTCTATGAATTACTGAGGTCTCTGTAGTCTAACACCAATAAAACATTAAACAATAAACACATTTCCCACCTACAATTCCTGCTTTAAAAAAATAAAATCAGTGGACTCCATGGTGGATGGTATGTATAATGCATCGTGCAGAAAAACTTTAAAATAATCAATTACAATTCTATGTTACAGATCATTCCACAAATAAAAAGGCTTGTTCCACAGCGGTGAACTGAAGTCAATAGGAGTCTTTCCATTGACTTCAATACACTTGAGATCAGAACTTATGACAATATAATATTTATATTTTAATTATACAAAACTTGGCTCATCTGTCACTGGTCTTTTCTCTTTCCTTTGAAATGGTCTGGGTGCTACTGCTGTGACAGCCTGCTCCTGGGAACATCATCTCGTAGGTCTCCACCTCACTGACTCACCTGTTAGTAAATCTCTTGAAACATGTGATTGTCCCTCAGCCATGCTTATTCAGTTCTCTTTCTCTTTTTGGCCTCGTGACTGGGGAGGTAACATAGAATCTTAGAATATCAGGGTTGGAAGGGACCTCAGGAGATCATCTAATCCAATCCTCTGCTCAAAGCAGGACCAATCCCCAAATCCCTAAATGGCCCCCTCAAGGATTGAACTCACAACCCTATGTATAGCAGGCCACTGCTCAAACCACTGAGCTATCCCTCCCCCCAACCAGCTTTACTAACAGGTGAGTCAGTGAGGTGGAGACATATGAGATGATGTTCCCAGGAGCAGGCTGTCACAGCAGTAGCAGCCAGACCTATCCCGGGAGGGGCAAGGAGGTGGCATGCCAGTCCTACCCTGGGGAGCAGGGGCAGAAGAAGGGCATATCTCACTGATGGCCCGTCTGGGGCGGGGATCAAGGCACTGCCTTGCTCAGCTCTGGTTCAGGCCACTGCTGCTGCTCCCTGTCCAGCAGGCAGAGAGAGAAGGGCAGCGCTGACAATGCGGCAATTAGGAGGCCTCGCCTGACCTGCTCCCCCAGCAGCCCCTGTAGGACTGGGGGAGACCCACAGCAACAGCTGGCAGGAGCTATGAAATGTCTGGGGAAGGAGACAAACCATGGCTGAGGGGAGAGTAGGCAACTGCCCCCACAGCCCCATAGCAAATGACACTCCTACTTTAATGAGTTTAGGGGTCAGAATTCATTTAAGAATGGGTCCTTTGAGAAATTTCACACCCTGTGTCAGACCATGGTTTTGTTGTTGTTGTTTGTCCTGAATGATCTTAAAGGAATAACACAGTCTTCACAATACTGCCTCTTTTAGACTTCTCTCACAACAGGCACTGCTGCACTTGCTGCATTGGAAGGAGTTTTACTGCTACGTACTGTACTCTCGACCTTAACTCCATTTTAATATAGTTATAGTTGGGAATTGTGACAGAGTTCTGAGAGAGAGACCCTGAGCCATGATTAACACTAATTAGGCCCCTCCATTCTCCCTCACTTCTCCCAGAAGGCCTAATTGCTCAGGGGTGACTGACAAGGGGAGTTCTCCAAGCAGAGCCACCTCAGTTTCCCCACCTCACCCACTCTTACGAGAAAGGGCTAGAAAGTGGGATAACAGTGGCAAGGTGGGGATGCATTGATATGTATCGGTAGAGGGATTGAGACACTGTAAATAAAGCACTGTTGTCTATATGTGAGAGGCTCTCCGAGCAGTCTGTGTTCGTGGAAGAGACAGAGGTACTGCAGTCCCACCCTGTCACATGTAGGGGCTTGTCTGGGATCATGCCTGTCTCCCAGCGTGAGGAGAATCTGAGGGAGGAGCCTCTGTAGTGGTTTGGCAGTCTGGGCGATGGAGGAAATATAGCAATTGCTGAGGGAGCAGCAAGGACAGATGCAGAAGACTTTGCAGACCTTCCAACAGTCCCCCGCCCATGCAGAGGAACAGACCTTGCATTTGCCTGGCAGTCTGAGCAGCCAAAGATCCCGCAGGAATTTAGAAGACAGCAAGCCCAGGGTCAGTGCAACTCCTGCAAAGTTTAGTGAGTCCCGTGGCAAGAGACAGAAACCGGGCATGGCCATTGATTATGGGATCTGCAGATAACCCTGATGCGTTTCTGGTCACCTTTGAGTGCGTAGCAGCAGGAGCCAGTTGGAACAGACCCATGAGGGCACTTCGGCTGGCACCCTCCTTTACCAGGGAAGCACTTGCGGCATATTTGGCTCTCGGTGATGAGCAGGTGAGACATTCCGACATGGTTCAGGCAGCCATCCTGGACCAGGTGGGCCTGTCCATGGAAAAGTCCTGCCAGAAATTTAGTGCCAGAAGGTTGACTGGGGGGATTATGGCCTTGTGCGTTTGCCCAGAAATTAATAAACTGGGCTCTGCGTTGGTTACAGCCAGATACAGAAACTCTGGGGGAAATTATGGAGCTTGTGATTCTGGAACAGCTTCTACAGAGTCTCCCTGAGTATGGCTCAGGTGACATCCGCCAGCCAATCTGGAGGCCACAATTAAACTGACTGAGGGGCTTGCTAAGGTAGACATTCCCACAAAGGGTCACTTGCTTAAGGGACTACACCTGGAAAAGAGGTGGGAAAGGGCACTGAAAGGAAGAGGGAGGAGCCTGAGGAACTCCTCCAGGGGCTCGGATCATAGTGTGTTTCCAGCGTGGATGTGAAGGGCACACAAAACTACACATGGAATGTCGCTTTGCAGAATTTTTCTGGGACGGGACTTCCAGGCCAAAAAAAGAGGAAGCTCCAACTGTCTGGGTAATGGTAGGGAAGAGGTACCAGAGGCTTCTCGTGCACATGGCTTCAGCCTATTCATTAATCAGGTGGGAGCTAGCAAAGCCCCTTCGGATACTACCCAGAGCTAGGGGCAAATCAGAATGTCTGTGGGGATGAGAAATTCTGCCCTGTGGTAGAGGTGCCCCTGGGAGCAAGAGGAAGTTTAGGTGGAAAGGTGTAGGGTTGCTGGATGGATTGCTCCACCCCCTTGTACTGGGCACAGATTGAGAGTCCTTCCCATTAAGGAAGCAAATGGGTGGACTGTTGGGTGGAAAGAACCTGCAGGACAAGATGAGGAGGAAATAAGCAGAGAGGGGATGGAGAAATCTAGACACGAGATTACAAGCCAGAGAGAAAGGGAGGATGGTGAAGTCTCCCCAGACACTAACGGGGAGGAGAAAGAAAATAAAAGTGCAGGATCAAGGGGTAGAGGTAATGAGCTAATCCATTGGGGTTGGATGATTATTAGAGTCATTACATATATTCATCCTGTTTCTTCCTCTCCCCTTCCCAAGAAGGCCTAATTGGTCAAGGGTGTGCCTGATTACCTGGCCAGCTCCATGGGCAGGGGTGTCAGAGAGAGGAGCCATGGTCCCGTCTCCACCCCACACCTTCAGCAACTTGCAGCAGTTGCTCACCTGGAGTGGGCATTGCACTCAGACCATGGCATTGTATGGGGCTATGGAACCTGGGAAGCTCGTTACGAGTGCCACTCGGTGGGACAAGCCAGGCTTTTGGCAGGTGACGGCAGAGGACTCGTCTTTACGGAGTACATGGGGGCAGTTGGTTTAGATTTTTTTTTTCCCTAAAGCAAATTTACTTTTAATACTCTGTTGTAGGATAGTGACATTTGCTTCAGCTTGCATCAGGGCTCATTGCTTCCTGAAGCTTAGCAGTGATTATTAAAAGTTCTGTCCCCGTTTTACTGCATAGGCTCAAAATTCCCATAGTCCAAATTTTAAAATGTCATGAAGGGAAGAAAATGCAATCCAGGTGGTACACGCAGAACGTGCCATTTCGAGTCAGATCTGAGAAAAATCTTGTGAGCTATGACGGTGAGGGGTAGGAGGATAAGGCTGATTCTGAAGCAACACGTCGATCGATTTCCTCCCCTCTCTTATCTCGGTTCCTATTTTTAATATTAATATTTTGCAGGCAGGAAAAAGTGATGCCATTCTATTATCAATAGAGACGTGCAAGTCCTGTCAGCCGAAAAGGAAGGTGCAACCTCCCTCTGTTGTAGGAGTCAGCTGCCATTTACCCTAATTTGCAGACGGTTGGACTATTTCCTTACATGGTGGAAGCAAATCTATTCTGACACTACTATTCCCTTTGCCAACACTCATCAAGTTGTGAAAGAGGAAGCAGCAGGAACCATACAAGGAGTGAGAAGCAGCAAAGATTGTGAGCAAAGACAAGCCTGTCCTTTTCAGATTGTGAATCTCCCGCCCTGGCTGGAGAGGGATCCGCTGGGTTTGTTTCCCCCCACCCCCACCCCCTCACTGGAAGATGATGTTTTGGCCTGAGATTTGTTTTTCTTTGTAAATCTGCAGACCACACCCGATTTCGCTCTGTGTAAAAGAGTGAAACGGTGGCGGGCTGTGGCACATTATGGGGAAGTGACAGTACAACAACAGTCATTGCATTTCAGCTGGTTGTTAGTTCCCAAACAGCACGTGAGCAGTGAGCAGGAAAGTCCCTACTGTTTTGCTGAATCCTTCTGCAGTTCAGAGCCAGATCACAAGACGCCGGGGCCATTGTGAGGGCTACAGTCATTCTGTGGTTCCCTGTTCTCCAGCACTCCCATCACCCTTCCCTCCTACTGGGGAAGAGAGGAGTGAGGAGCCTCATGTCATGGTCTTATCTCCTACTCAACGCCACACTCTCCTCCCGCTCTGAAACTCCCCTGCCATTACCAGCAACTGCCATGAACTTTACCTCCCCCACCCGCACTCCCTTGATTTGGAAGGAAAGAAGAGCCACTTTCTGGCTACTAAGGCTTTATCTGCACACTTGGCGCTGCGGGGTGAGTCCCAGCTCTTATAGGTGTACTTGTGCTAGCTCTCAATGAACGAGTGTGCTAAAAAGAGTAGTGTTGCCGTGGTAGTACAGGCAGCGGCTGCATGAGATGTCTGCCCTGAGTACACGCCCACCCAGACCCCTGAGCCCTTCCGTTCTCTCCCATGACTTCGCCCCATATGTTCATCCATCAACCTGTCTTCTCACAGTTTGTTTGCAGTGTTAAGGTAGCCGTGTTGATCCCGGGGTATTGGAGAGACACCATGATGAGATGACCTCACCCTCCTTTTCTCCTCTCATTTCTTCTCCTACCTCTCTCCGCAGGGTGATCCGCCCTCCTCCAAGTGCAGGACCCCCCAGCCCAACCTTTGGCCCAGACACCTGAGTGTTTGAGAAGGAAGAAAGGGAAAAGGGGAAGAGGTATGAGGGGAAAGAGGTGTGAGAGAGAGCAGGTCCTCGACGGACAGGGAATGAGTTCTGCAGCGCCTGGTGTATTCCAGCGATGAAAAAATGTCAACATGGAATGTAAATTGGGAAGTGAGCTCTGCTGGTGACCTTGTGGGTCAAAGGGTGCATCACACACAGGAAACCAGGATGGCTGGAACCAACAGCCACCAGTGGCGCTTCGTTGCCCTTTAAAAAGTCTCAGCCCAGAAGAACAACAACTTCTCCCTGCACCTGCCCCCCAACACACAGGAAACGAAATACCTCCTCCTCCCAGCACACAGGAAGTAGAATATCTCCCTCCCACTCCCTGCTGCTGGGCACTAGCTGCTGTCAGCAGTACCACTAAACCTTAAAAGCTCCCACCCAGCTGCAGTCCCAGTGCCTGAGACCTTGAAATCTCTGGCCCACAAGATTGGTGCCTTTTCTTCTCCCCACCCACCCAAAGGTGGCTCCTACCAGCTGCTGCCAAAAGCCATCTGCCAAAACACAAGCCCAACACCACCATACTCTCCCTGAGTCTGACTCATTCATATAATGGATAGTCCTAGAAGCACTGCTTGCGATTCCTGTCGCTATGTGGGACTCCCAGACCCTGCCAGCCATTCCTGTGTGGGGAAAGTCATGGTCATCTGAGATCCTTATTTACTGAGACTGTCAATACTTCTTCTGGGGAGGGATGTCTGCCAGGCAAGCCAAAGCATGGAATAGCTGTGACATTACCGAGGAACTCATTTCTCATTTTGGCCAACTTCTCAAACTACTCTTAGTGTTTAACCTCCCAAGCCTGAGCAAGCCAGTCAAGAAGCTTGGTAGCCACTCGTTAGCCTTGTGCTTCTCCAAACACTTACATTGGTCAAATAAGTTCCTAAATGGTTGCTACAATTATTTTAAGGGATTTTAAAAAACGTTCATAAAATGGCTCTTTTCTTTAATGTTAAAAACGAGCTCTTCAGTTCAACTACATGTTCCATTCTGAAATAAGTCTGTCTGTCTGTCTATCCATCTATCTGAGAGATGAGGCGGGTGAGGTCATATCTTTTATTGGACTAACTTCTGATAGTGAGAGAGACCAGTTTCAAGCCACACGGAGCTTTTCTTCTGTGACTCAGAAACTTGTCTCTCTCACCAACGGACAATAAAAGAGATTACCTCACCCCCCTGGTCTCTTTAATATTCTGAGACTGACATGGCTACAACTACACTGCATATCTATCAATCAATCAATCAATCCATCTATCTAATCACTCATCCCCGTACTAGCTAAAGCTCTAATAGATGGATGCTTCTCAGAGTATTTCGCAAGTGGCATAGTAATAAAAGCAAAACCCTTACACTTCCCTGTTTACTGTTTTCCCCTGCATGGGCTGGACTCACCCTGAAGTGTGAGGGTGAATCATTCTGATATCAGGTTTGCTCAGTACAAAGGTATCTGAAACCATTGTGCCCTCGGGGTATTTTCTATCTGGTGGCAGGTGATGATATCTTGATACATGGTCTATCTCAGCTGATCAAGGGAAAACATAATTATTTAGTGAAATGCTGTTTTCCTTAGTTGCTGATATGGGTGGGAGGAGGGGAGGACTCTGATTCAGGCCTCTGAGTTTTGCTCATAGAGTTGTTACTGAGGAGTTGCTCTGTCTCTTAAGAGAATAAATTCCATTTTGGGCTAGAGGGGCATGGGGTTACTCTGGCTTCGCACTGGTGCCATTGAAGGCAGAAGTGTTAGCCCGGATGGGAGGTCTTGTGTCAGTGTGAAAGGGACAGAAGCCCTTTCTCCCCTTGCCTTCTCTTACACACCAGAGCAAAAGCCAGCTACAAACTCAGAGCTAGCGCACATGCAGCACAAAAGGGGTGGTGGTGGGGGAATGTCGGTGTCACTAAACTCCCCAAAGTAGGTGGAGTGTGTGACAATGACAATGGAGAAGAAGGCGGATCCAACGGCTATGGTACAACGTGGGACCTAGGAGACCCAGGTTCATGGCCTAGCTCCACCACAGACTTCCTGGGTGACCTAGGGCAAGTCACTTAGTCTTTCTCTGTCTCAATTCCCCATCTGTAAAAGGGGGATAATAGCATTGCCCTACCGCGCAAGGGAGCTGTGCGGATACATTGAAGGAATGTGAGTGCTCAGATACTATGGTGACAGGGGGCGTATAAATTTCTTGGCTAGATTCTTGTGCACTGGCTTCTAGTCCAGAGCTAAAGCATGGAGACTAAATCCTGACAAAGGGTGTTTTGACATACATTCTCCCAGCGCTCTTGGGAGTTTTCAGGCTGCTAGAATGCCTCCAGGCATTCCCTGACATTGGGCTATGACATTCAGAACTACACTGCAGACCTTTAGGTTCTAATCCACCAAAACACTTAGGCTGAAAGTTAATGCATGCTTATGTGTAGGCCCTTTGAGTTCAATGGCATTACACGTGTGCTTAAGTTCTTTGGTACATCGGAGACTATGACAGGAAGTTAACAGGGAAAGGGACAGTGACTTTTATTTCTCTGCCAATCACCACGCACACAAGTGGCACTATCTTAATAAAATTATTTTAAAATACTACAGAATGCCACAGTCACATTGGTGTAAGCTGTACTGTTTTCATTGAGCACTAATACTGTACAACAGGCTAAGTTACAGAGCAAGGCCAAAGCAGCGCTGCTAAATGTTACATATCTTTCCTGTACATGTCTCAAGGAACTGGCATGGCAGATTCACTATGGATATAGTCTCAAACAATACAGTAGGTATATGACTGTATTTAAGAATGCAGTAAAACTGGAAAAGCATCAGGAATCAGAGATAATGAAAAGGAATTGGGGGACAATGATTCCAGGAGTACTTGTGTTAGCATTTTGGGGTCTTATGTTGTAAACGGGCTAATTCCTGCACGCGATCTATATTGAATTTCTAAGGTCGTGGGCACATCAATGGACATTCGATTCCATGCTAGCCCACCTGAGGCATGAGCACTTGAGTTGGGATTTGCTGAAGGCAGCTGATCACTATATCTTTATAACTGCCTGTCTCTTTGACTTTGCCTTGTGGATGTCTAGCTTTAAGCTCAAGTGAAACATGACCAAAATGGATCTCTTTGTGAAGGCCAAGACTAAAACAAGGTTAAAAAAAAACTATATAAATTCATGGAGGATAGGGTCCATCGATGGCTATTAGCCAGGATGGACAGGGGTGGTGTCCCTAGCCTCTGTTTGCCAGAAGCTGGGAATGGGCAACCGAGGATGAATCACTTGATGATTACCTGTTCTGTTCATTCCCTCTGGGGCACTCGGCATTGGCCACTGTTGGAAGACCTAGTATGGCTGTTCTTATGTTCCTAACCCTCCCCCTCACCACAATATTTTAACCAATCCTATCACATTACACATACAAGAGTCAATTCAAATGTTAGTAAACCAGTTATGCAACAGACAGAAACAGCTGAAGGTAAAACAAAAGGGAAGTATAGCTTTCCCAACTGAAACTGCTGGTAGGTGGTTCTGCCGGACAGAGTGTTCTCTTGCAAAGTTTTTATTTAAACATCTTAATATCTGTGTGTTGATCTGGTCACTGTGGGTGCTTTCTTAACAGCCAGATATTCTGTTGTTTTGTACAGTTTTGATGGGACATGACTGCCCACTTTTAGCTAATGGCCACCGCTGCTGCTCCTACTGCAAAAAGGCCTTAGAGTGACCACACCTTAGACATAGTCTGCGGGCCCCCAGGTCTGCAGACCACAGGTTGAAAACCACTGTTTTAGAACAAAGACCCTTCCTTGTTTCTGACAGTGGGTTAAGGCTCTACGCTTATCTCAATCACCATGAAAAAATAGTCAGACCGTTGAATAGCACATCCAGTTTACAAACAACATTGCACATGATAATATACCTCACCATGTGCTCCAGCCAAGCCTGCTTCACGTTACTTGTACCACTATCTCCTCCTCCTTGCTCTTGCCACACCTCCAGGCTCATGGTGCTAATAAGAGGAAAAGGATTCCCTTAAATTAACACATACTAAGAATAGTTACCACAACATGAGGCGGGTCTTTCCGGTTGGCTAAAATCATTTGGAGAGCTGGTGTCTAGCAGAGCATTTAGGAGATAGTACATGTGACTCCAGGTGCCGGAGTGGGTCAGTCTGGTTTTCACATGAGCAGCCTAAAGTTGAATGTGAAAGACCTGCACGTGTTGGCCTGGCAGGTGTCTATTGTTCTGTGTCTAATGAAAAGAGACCTGGAGCTGAGCAGGTAGCGCTGTTTGTGTTTGTCTCTGTTTCTGTGTGTTTCACCTTTTCAAGTTAGATTGTTGTGGATGAGTCAGAGTCCCGTGCTCCTTTGATATAAATATCCGTAGTGTGTGGTGAGGTTTTTCTATCCCTTAGAGGGGGGATTGATGACTGTGGTATAACCCTTGACATGCTGCTATAAAAATCTGATTGTGCATTACTCAAGAAACTTAAGGCACTGGCAAAAATGATTGCCCCTCTTCTAATAGTCAGAACAGAACTGTGCTAGGTCCATTGAATGTCTGGGGGGGGTGTTCTGTGGATGACCTCAAAAGAAAGGATTTGGCCTAGTATTGTAAATTGCCTCCTGTAAGAATGTGTAAATAGTCACAGTGCTACCTGACCCTAGCTCTTGGGGCCAGGCTGGAGGTAGGGAACATCCTACCTGCCTCTCCTGAATGGGCATGTTGCTGCTCTCTCAGGCTGAGTTAACCAAAGCCTCTGGTGGTTTCTCATTGGGGTGGGATGGTGACTCACTCCCACCTCAAGATCCCAGCCTCCCAAAACCGGCAGCAGTTGGTGGGGCGGGGGTGAAATCTCTTTTAGTCCTGCCTTGCATTGAACACATGCGCGCATGCGCACAATGGTCCACTTGCCACTGCAGCTTCCAAACCTGAAGAGAAGGAGTTTGCCAAGGCCTTGGTCATGAGAAGCCTTTAGATTTAAATGGAGAATAAACTGATTAACCCCCTCCCCCCGCATACAGAGACGCACCTGGACTCAGGGCTTATGGGAGAATAGGGGGAGTAGCTTTGTAGTATCCTTTTGCTAGGCTATAGCTGCTCCCCCGCCACCATGACAAGTACCATTAATCTGACATCCTTACCCAGCATCTAAACCTTTCATGACTTGTGGAAAAGCCCAAACCTGAACCTCTTCCCACTTGTCAAACCCCTCTCATGTTCACTCCCTAAGCACCCAAGACAAATGATGACAGACCTATGTCCTTCTTAGACTTCACTGTCATCACAGGGCTGCCCATCATGGCCACCAGGAACTTCATGGTGTTTTTTGTGGGATGATTATGCTTTGTATCATTCAATAGTACTTTGATATGCAGATTACTAGATGCTAGATAAATAGAGCCTCTTGCTCATAATGAACAAACCCCTACCACTTTGAGCTAAAGGAGAAGCTTAGTATAGGGCTTCTGACACACAGCTGAGCAATTCTGCTTCCACCCAGCAAAGGGTAGTAGTGCAAATATTCACTAACCAATATTAAAATAGGTGACCTGCTTTCTCATTTTGAATTCTGGTGACCTTAGTTATAACTCATATCCAAGGGATCATAAATAAAATCCAATAGATCACTGCAAGTCTTCTGGTAGGTATCTAATGACTGAGTGTGTGACCTTAAACTCCTAATAATTCAGAAGGAATTGGCATATGACCTTTCATTCAGAATCTTCAGAAAACAGATTTTACAACAAAAAATAATTTGCTTGCAAACACATCATGTTTATTACCTTAACGAGATAACAACAGACACACTTTATTGGGACATATAACAAAACATCTGTCCCTAACCCAAAAAAATGCCTTGAGAAAAACAATCTCATGTTGATACAGTCATATGACACATCATTTTGAAAAGTAAAGCAAGGAATCTGTACCCACATAACCAAACTGATACAGAGATTAGTCACTTTGAACTAATTCTTCTTTTGAATTCACTGTAAACAGTTCGATTGACGTAACATTAAACAATCACCAAATAAACACACTATGGAATTTAGCAACATAAAAACATTCCATGAAAAATAAACATTGCCATTAGAAATCTATACAATAAAGTGCTGCAGTTCCTAGCTGAAACGTCCCTCTGACATTTACATAGTTCATTCTCACAGCTTTATGCTATTATTTTTGCTGCTTACAGCCTGAAATTACTGACGGGCCATTTGAAACGTTGGCTAGCATCCTAATTAATTGTAAGGCTGCACGCATTGAGTTGAACACCTTAATTTGGGTGTATTTTAGCAACAACCTCGTTCCTTAATATACATTTTCTTGAGATTCTTAATCTGACATAACTATTATTGACTTCACTGGAGTTTCATTTAAGACTGTGATCCAACTCCATGGAAACCACTGGAAGTCTTTCTATTGAATTCAGTGGCTGTTAGATCAAACCATGAATGAACAGCTTTATTTAGTCTCATGGAGTTATTCAGGGAGCTAAAATTTGGCATAACAGAAATGAAAACGACAGTCACCCTTTAATACCTTAAAAGGTGCTTCTGAATGAGACATGACCTTTAGGGAGACAAGTTCACGTTTATCACATTAGCTTGTGGCACTGTGGATAAAACAACACCATCCTGAAATGCTACATTCTCACTGAGAACACAATATCTGATAGGTCATAGGAAGAGAAAATCTTGCTATCTTTGGGCCTTCTCCTGCTCTCATTCAAGCCAATGCAAAAGTTCCTTTGCTGGGAGCTTTATACATTTAAAAAAAAAACAAAAAAACAGCATCTGATATTATACCAAATGAAATCAAAAGTGTCAGCAAATCAGATAGCTGGATACTTGGTCCTGGGGTATTGAAAAGAGCTTTACAATGAAAACCTCATGAAAGAAAGCAGATTTGTACAAGATCGTAGGCTCAAATCAGGGGTTCCCAAACTTTGTTTGCGCTTTGTTCAGGGTCAGTGGTGGCCCGCAGCTCCCATTGGCTGGGAACAGCAAACTGCAGCCACTGGGAGCTGCGAACGGCCATACCTGTGGACGCTCAGAAAAATAACATGTCTCACGGCCTGCCAGGGGCTTACCCTGAACAAGCCGCGAACCAAGTTTGGGAACCCCTGGCTCAAAGTCATTGGTGACTTAGTGTGGAATTAATTGCACACGAAGGGCAAGGGAGCCCAAAATGGATACAAGCAGTGAAATGGTATAACTTGCACTGATCTGGCATTCAAAAGGTATATAAGACAGATGTAATTTACATGCAAGAGGAAAGTGTAGTAGAAGCAAGAGAGTGTGAATTCAAGTTACTTTTCTTGCTACATCTTCCTTCAGCCTGAAACTGACACTTATTTTGCACACCCTCTGAATACCAAACCCAGGCAAATTACATTATTTTGTCACTTGCATCCATTTTCCTACTAGTTGACATCCCATATATAATTTAGCCCATTTTAAGACACTGATTAATTTGGCTAAAACATGGTAGTTGCCCTGTCTCTTGTGTTTGATTCAAGGGGCTTTTATAATATACAAACAGAAAAGTTGCTTTCTAATGGACTGAAGTGCAGAACAAGTCTCTCCTCCAAGCCAGGCCCAATGTAGCTTTTCAATAAGGACACAACAAGCATCTCACTTACATATCACATCCATTAGACAAAATAACAGCATCTTCATCATTACAAACAAAAATGAGGTTGACACCAAATAAGAGCTGAGTTTTTTTCTTATCGTTTATTTCCAGTCAACATCTCAGCTTTCATTTAGAAGCAATACATTACTTTCCTGTAACAATTGTAACATTCAGTTTTATTGACATATCTCTTAATCTAAGCAGTTACTTTATTTGAAAAATAATTCATGTTTTTTCTCCAGAAAAACCACTGATTCCATTTTACTTTAACTTTCTATTTGTTTTGAGAGTAATTTTATTACCTCATAATAAAATTAAATCACACCAGTAGCTTATTCTGTTTGAATATTCCTTTTAATGCTGTGAAGGAATCTCCCCCAAACTCACACACCTATCAATAATCTTATTTTGCTATGTAATACATGCTTTAATGTATGCATTTTTCTTATTCATATTTCTTATTCTTTCTTAATCACCAGAAGCTACTGTGCTTCCTTTAATCTGTTTTAATGCATTCTTTATGGTACCGTTTGAATAGTTATCTGCACTATTTCTGGTGCATAAGCCATAAGTCAGCTCTTTAAGATCCATTAAATACTCTTTTCATACACATATATACATCCTAGATCCTTACAGCAGCCTCATAATTAAGAGAATTACAATGTTATTCCTTAGAGAAACATCTGCATAAGAAGTAACATCACTGATAGTAAATGTGCTACAACCAAAAAATAATAACAATAAAAAAAAAATGTTCCACACCAGATTTTATACTATAGAGTCTGCATTTTAGAAAACAAAAACAATCAAGAACTTAGAAACTGGTTTTCGTTGTACATTCCAATCCAATGTTTGGAGGTAACTGGCATCTTCTGCCTGTTGCTCAAAGTGACATAGAACTAGCTGCAACTCATGAACCAGAACAGAACCCCAGGTTCCTTGCTCTTCCAAGTCACTCCACAGGTCAATCTTTGGAATGGTTAATTGTAATTTTTCTCCCATACTGACATCCACCAGCCAATACATATGTCCAGCTCTCCAGAAAAATCATATTTCAACAGCCTTCCTTCAGTGGGAATAGGCAGCAGTAAGTAATGCATAGAGCTCATTCCATCTCCTCATCTTATTACAAGCTTGTAAAGACCATATTTTCCAAAACCATTGTTTTCTTCCTTCCTTTTCTTTTTGACATCTCCCAAAGAGTTTTCACGTTCCTGGGCAGAACAGTTTTGTGATAACATTAAGAATCTTCTGCTGCAGGTTGCATATATCTCCTATTTTGCGTAGTTGCGAAGAGCACTGCATCACAGCTTCCTGTGCTGTAAAACACAAAGGAAAACCAGTCATCAGCTTTGTGAATTCCGTACACTTTCTTGTCTATAGTGGACAGCTCTTCTATAATCATACATGTCTATAAGTTAAATAAACATTTTACCCCAAGAGGCAAGAGATTTGTAAAGGTGTATAGTTGCTTACAGAGCTGGTAACAGAAATTTAAAATAAAAAGCCCAGAAACCTTTAAAAAACAGTTTTTAGTAGCTGTAGGGGCTTGTTCGGACTGGTGAAAGCAACCCCATATTACCCTAAGTACCGTCATATTTTTTGATTTTTTTTTAAAGTTAGCACTGATCAAACGACAAGCCACAAAGCATGACTACTTTGATCCTGCTAGATTGTACTGTTACACAGCCTTCTCGGGTATTTCAGAAAAGGTGGGATTCTGTTCTCTGGGTGACAGGGTTCAGAGTGGTAGCCCTGTTAGTCTGTATCAGCAAAAACAACGAGAAGTCCTTGTGGCACCTTAGAGACTAACAAATTTGCCACAAGGACTCCTCCTTGTTTTTGTTCTCTGAGTGAACCCAGTTCCGTCAGTGAAGGCGATGAAGTTAAACAACTGGGAGACCAGAATCGAGCTCGCAGTCAGTATTTATGGAGCGGTCATTAGAAATGATCCTAAGCTGAATCCCCCCCGATCCAAAGACCCCAGTTTTTTTGAGGGAGTCGGAACTTAGAAACCACAACTTTGGAGCCAAATGTTCCCTGAACTGGGTGGTGGTTCGAATCGAGATCCGAATTTGGTGCCTTGGACCTAGCTCTAGTGATCACCGCTAAAACAAGTTTTAGACGTGTTCCAATCTCAGGTGGCAAAGATCTGAACCACCAGTATTACTGTGAGCTGCATGGAGCATCTAGTAATCAGGCTCAGACATTATTCTGGCTTTCCTTTTTGCTAACACCGTCATTTAGACGTTAAAAAAAATTCCTGTTTCTTAATCTTCCCCCAGGCAAGAGGGAAACCTTGACCCATTCAAAACGGAAACTTATTTTGCTCACAGAAGAACAGAAAGCAAAACCGCTCTCGCGCCCAATGCAGCCGGATAACACACGAAGGTGAAACTGACTAAAGCCCCAGGACTACTCCATCCCAGCGATCATCTAACTCCAGCGCGTTTCTAAGGGCGCTCGGGGCCAGGCTCAGCCCCCGGGCACCCACCCGGCTCTGCGGGGACGGGACGATACCGTACCTGCGGGAGCGGGGCTCTGCTGCGCACCCTTGCGCAGGGTCTTTCCCGGCATCATTTCGCGTCGTTCGCCGGCGGTCTGCAGCGGCGGGGAGATCAGACCAGGCTGCCTGGGGACCGTGTCAGGAGCAGGACGGTGCCGAGCGACGCTCTCCTCTCGCCCGCCTAAACGCCTCTGGGCTGCCCGCGACTCGACGCTGCGCGATAAAGGGAGACACGGGGTTGCGGGGATTTCCTACCCGGTGCTGAGGTAGGGAAAGGAAAAGGGAATTCCTCCCGCCCCCCCTGGGCCTTCATCCAATCAGCGGCGAGGATGCCTGGCGTGTTTCCACAAGTTAGTTCATTGTCCGGGCACGGCACTGGACCGGGCACGTCTGGACTTGCCCGAGGCAGAGCGCGAACTGGCGGCCAGCTCCGCCCGCAGCCGGCTCGGCCCGCGCTGCCTAAGGGAGCCGGGGGCGGGCGATGCAAGCGCCGAATGGGAGCTCGGCGGCTGGGGGTGGTTGCTGATGATTTGATTCCTAGCACGCTGCCCTGGCAGGGTCCCTGTGCCATACCTACCTGCAGGGCTTGAGCCGGCCGGAGCGGAGCTCCCCTCCGTGTTTTCAAACCGTTTTGGATCAGGTTGCAAAAAGCATTTCCCAAATACAGGCCCACATCTTGAGTGGTCCCCAGCGCAGCTCAATAGGACTTGGCCCAGAGGAGCCCCATCGACTTAGGCTGTGTCTACACTAGCACTTTTGTCAGTATAACTTATGTTGCTATGGAGTGTGAAACCCCTCCCCCCCCAGCAACATAAGCTGTACACCAACAGAAGTGCCAGTGTGGACAGCACCATGTCAATGGGAGAGGCACTACGGCCGCTCATAGGGGGGTGGTTTAATGATGTGGAAGGGAGAGCTATGTGTGCTCTGAGTTTTAATAACGGGGTGAATGTAATAAATTAAAACATGTTGAGCCCTGAGTGCAGGTTTATGCTGAGTGGCCATGTATTATGTGCCTGACTAAGATGAACATACATAGTCTAGCTTCCCTACTGCCAATGCGGGGTTAGCGCAGAGGGAGGAAGGAGGGATGATTAAAGTACCATGTTTGCACATGGATCCTATTCCAGCAGGACCTACAGTCAGCTGATCAATGATCCAGGAGCACTACATTATTATTTGCTTATTATTAAAGCTGACAATGTGCTAATCACAGAGATATAAGACAGGCCCTGCCACAAATACCTTACAACCTAAGGCCCCGATCCTGCTGCTGGACCCACCTGGTTGGAACAGTGCACTTGCACAGAGCCCCATTGATTTCATCAGGGCTGCGTATAGGCACAAGGGTCCACTCCTGTGGATCTAGCTGGGCCAAAAAGAGGAGAGAGGGTACTGTACATATTTGACTAGATTACACAGGCGTTACCACTTCTGGGCCCTCCAGAATTTTTGTAGGAAACTGTAGTACCACAGACTGTGTCCAAAGAAATGTGCAGATCACACTTGAAATGTGCTAGATTTTATATTTCTTAGCCATACCCACAATCTATGTGAACATTTTGGGTATCTGTGTACTTGATGAGATGATACAGTAGTTTTTCTTTCTTAATCACCTTGATGTTTTGAAATCTATAAAATTAGTGAATGTTCCACAAGGAATCGGCTTTGAAGCCATAAAGGCACTGTATGACCCTTTCACTCTCATATGATTTTAGGACAGCACTGTGTGTGAGTCCCTGCTTTGCTTTCTCTATAATCATTGCACCTGGAAAGGTATTAACTGGAGTTGAGGTGTGTACGCCAAACAGTTGTTTTTAGGGTAAATACCTAGCAGAAAGTGAACCAGACTGACACAGGAGCAGGGTGAACAATTTGACATACCAAAAAAACAACAAAAAGCAGATTTGTCACTGAAAGACGTTAACAGAGAAAATGACAGCTACACCCCTCAGAGCAGTTGCTAATCGGAGAAAAATGCCAGACTATAACCTGTCTATGGTGTTTGATGAGAAATAGTAATTCTCTCCATGTAATCACAGCCTCTGGTACCAAATGCCTGGAGATGCTGACTATATTAGTGGTGACTGAAAATGCTTGGCTATCAAGCCATTTGTATTGGCTCAATTCAGAGGCATGTTAACCTATTATATGTACTGCACGCATTGGGTGAAGTTCCCCCCCGGAGGATCCCTAACCCATCTTGCTGGTCTAGGGCAGCACAGCTCATGTGAATGTGTTGTGTAATGCACCTTTCTGCTTCTGTACAATGTTAGGAGGCCCACAGCAGCATATGCACAGGGTGGTGGGAGAGTAACCATGCTTCAAGGGGGCAGACCATGTGGCAGGTGTGTTAGCCATTACTCCAGCCTATGGCTCAGTGGAGACCTTGTCTAAAATACTGCCCAGTAACAACCCTGGGAGTGAGGGATGGTCACCCTGCACCCACTCTCACCTCCCCCTCCCCACAGAAGTTGCTGGTTGCTGATAAGACTGTATTCACCAATAAGCAGGGCCAGGTTTATTTCCCTAACATAAGGAAGGGTGCAAACACTGCGTAGGCAGAGGGATTGTTTAGGGTGGCCCAAGGCTTATAATTAGAAGGGTCTTTTGTAATCCTATTAAAACTTGAAATTCAACTGGGGTGGGCCACCTGTTTTGAATTTAAAGGGCTGCCTTTGTTTCAATCCTTATTGACCTCTGTGGCAGTCTGTCTGGTTTATAATGCCACCCATCACCACAGTATGAGAGCACCTTCAACATGAAGTAGATCAGGGGTCGGCAACCTTTCAGAAGTGGTGTGCCGAGTCTTCATTTATTCACTCTAACGTAAGGTTTTGCGTGCCAGTAATACATTTTAACGTTTTTAGGTCTCTTTCTATAAGTCTATAATATATAACTAAACTATTGTTGTATGTAAAGTAAATAAAGTTTTTAAAATGTTTCAGAAGCTTCATTTAAAATTAAAATGCAGAGCCCCCCAGACCAGTGGCCAGGACCCTGGTAGTATGAGTGCCACTGAAAATCAGCTCGCGTGTCGCCTTTGGCACGTGTGCCATAGGGTGCCTACCCCTGAAATAGATTGTCAAGAGCAAAGTCCCTAGTGGACAGGATATAAAAGTTCCATTCAGGGTAAGCTGATTTTTCTTTGACAGATTTGTGTTGGTTTTAGGTCTTTTTGTTTGTTTTTTAGATCTAATTTTTATTTTATTTTGTGACCAATAAGGAGCTACTAACTAAGAAGCATTTGGGCAGATAAAGAAATATTCTTTTTGTTCTCTTAGTAGGTTTCACAGCTGTTTGCCATTCCTATTGCCAAACTTCGCTGTCACTTTGAGATACTTTATGCATCAATAAGGTCCGCCCACACGTCAATCATTAACACCGGGAACACACTTGCATCAACTAATAGAGTGCTCTGGTTGCTCCATGCTTTCATTTCTAGAGAATCTCATTTAAAGGGGGATGCCCTTTGAAATTTCTGACTCCTCTTATCGCAAGAGACTAGTTCTTCACAGCAGACAGGGAAATCAAGTTTTAGGAGCTGGCAAACCTGATCATCAACTTCGTGGCACCTCAGAATAGATGACGTGTCCATTTGCTGATTGTGTAAGTGTTGTTATTGTCTGAAGCTTAAAAAAACCCAAACCTGCACACCAATGCCTGGGTCTGTATTTCAAAGTGATAGTGCAGTTTGGGTGAAGAACAATGGTTCCTCTGTAAATAATTATGTTTCTTGTGGCATTTTGGTGATGTAATAGACTAGTGTACTAAGCCCCTACACTCTCCCTAGCTGTGCACGGGAGGCTAAACTTCAGAGAAAGTTGTCATGGGCTTAGACAGCAGGGAAAAGAAGGAATTTCTGATCCAGCCCACTCCCACCATGGCGTATCTGCATTTTCGCCATCCACCACAAAATCCAGACAGCTAACAGATCATGCAAGAAGAGTGGGCAGGAGAGGAGGAGCCAGGGTGAAGTGTATTAAGTGGCATGGTGTGACTCTCACAGTGCAGGGCAATGGCACCTGTATTCCCCCTCCGTGGTCCAGCGATGGCAGCCACTGGTTTCCGGCTCCTCAGCCCTCACCTCTCTTGGTGGACACCTCTATCTCTCTCCCTTCTGACCGCTGTATTTCCAGGCTGCACAGTCCCCTGCCTATACCATGAATTGCCCAGCAAAGGTAGAGTGCCGAAGCAGGTCTGCTTTGCTTTTCTCCACAGAGACTATGAATGGTGTAATTGCTCGCAGTTAAGTTTACCACGCAGTTATTTCAAAGCAAGCACATTTATTCTTCAGATAAAAGCGTTACAGAGAAAACACATTAAAACCAATAAAAGAACCTTCATGCATGCTAAAAAAATTACCAGAGATCATCCTGCTACTCCAACAAGGGCGCTGGCTGCTGAACAGTCCTTCAAAGCCACACAGGAATTTTACTGTGGGGATAAATTCATAAAAGCTGTTAGCTGAAAACAAGCACCCTTCCCCCACCCCCCGAATCTGTGAGTCACTCTTATCCAGTTTGGGCCTCTGATCCTCATGTAACAGGTGATCAGCAAAGAGTTTCTCCTCAGGGCGCAGCTTCGAAAGGATGGGTCCAAAGGTGGGTAATTTGCGTTCCCCTCCTCCCAAGTATTTCCTAGGAAACCCACTCCACTAAAAGTTCTATCCTGGCTAGTGCGTTGTTTCAAATAGTCCTTTGAAGCTCATAGCACTTCCCAGGGTTTACATTAATCCAGTGTCCCCCTTAAAGAAGTGATACACAATCACGCATTAACATTTGCCCTTTTAATACAATTAACCCCTAAAACACTTAAATGTAATTTATTGTAAATGTAATTGGCCAGGAAATTGCCAGACCTGTCACAGTGACCATTTGGGAAAGTGTCTGTACAAACTCATGAATTCTGGATGATAATTGTTACTATTAAAACTGCTGTATCCTGAATACCTATATGTATGTGGAGCCACCGTTGCTGACAGGACCTGTAGCAGGTGCACACAGGACAAGGACAATGGGAAATACTTGCAGTTAATGATGGCATTTTAGTCACAATAGTTATGCTAAAGAATAACTGCATCCTTAGAAGACCAGTGTTATCTTATCCCTCTGGAGGGAGAGGAGAAGGCAGGAGCAGTGGAAATTTACCAGGAGCAGAACAAAAGCAGCCAGGTGTCTGGGCTTTCAGTAAGCAGCCAGGAGGGGATTAAATAAGGGAACACACAAGAACAGAGGGAGAGCTAGACAGGAAGAGGAAGCTGTGGCCTGAGACAGCATGTGGCAGTTTCATGAGACATGAGGGCCCTGCTTGCTTTCCTGAGTCTGGATGGCCCCAAGTACTGCGAGACAGACCCCAGCTCCTCCCAAGAATGCCCTGAAGTTGTGAGGCAGCCGAGGCAAGGGAATGTGTGTAACTGTTTATTGGTCTGTATGATCTATACTCTCTTGTCCTTTATTGGATTAAGTATAAAGAGTGATAATGGATTAGATTTATGCAAAGCATCTGATGTGTTTACTGCTTCCCTGTGTACCTCTGCAGAGTTAAGCTGTAAATCAAAAACTTCCCATCTTTGGGGTGGAGCTCTAGGAGAGAATGTGTTCAAGCAACTGGAGTGTCTTGGGGTTTGGTGCTGGCCCTGGGGGCCTAGGGCAGGTGGGCTCCATTTCTGTG
The DNA here is from genome assembly GCF_013100865.1 of Trachemys scripta elegans. NCBI lineage: Eukaryota > Metazoa > Chordata > Testudines > Emydidae > Trachemys > Trachemys scripta. Next base: position 19,979,318 of record NC_048303.1, on the reverse strand, counting down.
AAGTGGTAGTAGATTCTGAGTCAGTGCTCAGATAAAGTGTTAGAGGGGCCCTGGGAGTGCTGCAGCCTGGTGAGACTCAGGAAGCTTAAAACCCGGGGTCCAGGGACACAGTGGCTTGGACTCTCCTCGCAGCAGTCCTAGTGAGTGGCCATGATGGGTACTTGCTAGGATCTGAGACCGCATAGTCCACCCACCTTAAGGACTGCAGTCAAATATGCAGGTTAATACCCCCACCGCATGCTCTGTGTGGTTCACTCCCTCAGAGGGGTGTGTCAAATAACACAAATGGTGGTCATCAGCCAATGGCAGCACAGCTACTGGCACTGTTATGGTTCCGTGACTGATGTAGAGGCCAGAGAGCGGTTTAGCGGACAGTCCCTCTGCATTTCTGGCCACAGTCTATAGGGCTAGGGGGTTGGGTACTTTGCAGTTACTCTTGGCTGCGCCCTGGCTGCTCTGACCCCCCTTCTGGCTGTGTGGCTTGGGGGTGAGTGAGATTGAGGGTGCCATCTGCACGACTCAGGCACACCCGTGGGATGTTTGGAATTAGTTTGTTCCCCTCTGTGAATTCAGACCCAGAACGGGGATGTTATGCACACAATGTATAAATCGCCTTTCTTCCAGTGAGAGGGAAACTGAGGCTAACGTTGACTGTTTCTTACTTACCAAAGCTTCCTGCATTGAAAAAGAGACTGAGCTTAAAACCTAAAGTACAGATCCCAGCAACCTCCCCCAAAGCTAGTGCAGCAGCATCATGGGTTTCTTGGCCTGGCCTAGACAGCATGAGAGAAATCTGGCACCATGCCGCACAAGTTGGGCAGCGTGTTATTGTTTTTTTTTCTAAAAATAAAGGATGAGCAGGGAGGATGGGATTCTACAGAATGGGTCCATGAAGCTATTTGGGCCTTTGCAGAGAGGGCTGATTCTATTGCTACCATCACTTAGGGCAGAGCTTTGCGCAGTGGTGGATTTAGAGTTAGTGGGCCCTGTGTGCAGCTTCATTTTCACCTCTCCCCCCCCAAGGACCCAGCCAAGAAAAAGAACATTCTCTCTTATCTCCCCCTGTCTTTCATTCTTTTTTCTTTCTCTTCCTATTTTATAAGTAATAGGAAGTAAATGAAAGTAAAGTGAGGTACCTTGATTGGGGAAGGGGGTTAGGGCGCAGGAAGGAGTGCGGTGACAGGCTCTGGGAGGAAGTTTGGGTGTGGGCTCTGGGCTGGGGCATGGGGTTGGGGTGTGGGAGGAGGGGTGTGGGCTCTGGGAGGGAGTTTGGGTGCAGAATGCGGGCTCTGGGCAGGGGTGTGGGTGGGTGCGAGGTGCAGGCTCTGAGCTGGGGCAGGGAGTTGGGGTGTGGGATGGGGGCACAGGGGGCGGCCCTTACCTTGGTCGGCGCAGCTCCCAAAGTGACCAACACACACACCCCTGTGGCAGCAGCTCCGGGGGGGGGGGGCAGGGGTGCTTCCCCCACAGGTGCTGCCCCCGCAGCTCCCATTGGCCACAGTTCACATAATATGACTTGCTTGCTATTGTATTTATTTGTATTATCTTTTCTCAGAAACATGGTGGGAATCATTCTTGATCTAATTAAAACAAGAACATTGCTTCTTATAGAATCATAGAACCAGAAGGGACCTCGAGAGGTCATCTAGTCCAGTCCCTTACACTCAAGGCAGGACTAAGTATAGCCCTGCCTTGAGTGAAGGGCCCTGGCCAATGGAAGCTGTGGAGTCAGCGCTCAGGGTGGGGGCAGAGTGCAGAGATTTCCACCCCCCTGTCGCCCAGGGGCCTCAGGGACATGTTGGCTGCTTCCAGGAGTGAAGCGGTGTGGAGGGAGGGAGGGAGGCAGAGCGGGCAGGGAGCCGCCTTAGCCCTACTGCTGGCACATCTCTGCGTGCCCCTTGAGAGGAGGGGGACAATGCGTCTCCATGTGCTGCCTGGGGCGGGGGCAGTGCACAGAGCTGCCTCCCCCCATCCTGCCAGGGGCGTGCAGAGATGTGCCAGCAGTCGGACGCTTCCGGGAGTGGCCTGAGGCCACCGGCTGCGGCATGCAGGCAGCCTGCCTGCCTGAGCCCTGCTGCACCTCCGGCCAGGACTCAGGGGCAGGTTGTTAGATATTTGTCCTGCATTTTGGGGGGCCGTCTGTCATTGGGGGTGTTCCACCGCATGGTCTGTTTCATGGTAAATTCGCTCCTGGCTGTGTGTACCAAATCTGGAGTCAGCGGGTGTAAATGGGTATAATTACACTCATTTCTACCAACTCAGGGACTGGCCCATTACTCTTCTTTGAGGGAAGATGGAGGCGAATGAACTGGCTTATACTGTTATACGTGGTCAGTGCCAAACCTGAGGCTGTCACCTGGGCAGCAGCATGCTGAGAGGTGCTATGATGCGATTGCCAGATCTGGGAGTCAGGCCAGGCCAAGTCCAGGACAGAATGCCTAACTTGCTTTCTGCTGCCATCATGGGCCCTTGTGGGTGAGCAGTGGCAAAGGCAGTTTGTTGTAAGTTGGGAGGTGCCACTGAATATGCTCTGCTTGTAACTGTGGCTTCTAAGAATCCCCACAATGAGAACGGACACCTGGGGAAATATTCTGGTATGAACATGTTTAAGGGTATGTCTGAGTTAAAGTAAAATGAATGGCCCACTTCTCTCTCGTACACTGGAACGGCACTGACTCAGGGCAGTTACTCTTGTGTTGCATCAGTGTAAGTGGTGGGAGAACTGGGCCTGGTGAGGACAGCCACATCTCTCACACCTACAAATGGAAGAGTAAGAAGCTGGTAAGCCTGAATCCCTTCTCTTTTATTCACAATTTACCTTAATATAACTCCATTCAATTGAATGGCGCTAAGTAGTGTAAGCAGGGGAGGCTCAAATACAACACATTCACAGAGCTGTTTCTGTGACAGGAACTCTAAGCAATCAACGTGCAACATGTGACTTCCAGCAAGCACAGACCTGAAAGGAAATCAAACAGCACAGCACGGGAAGGAAACTGACAGTAGGACAGAAAGGAAACTGGGCACATTCTGTGGTGTGGGTTAAACCAGGAGTTTTTCCTCTTTGTTTGTTCTCCCCCTCCCACACTCAGGGCCGGCTCCAGGCACCAGCCTGGCAAGCAGGTGCTTGGGGCAGCCGCTCTGGAGAGGGGCGGCAGGTCCAGCTATTTGGTGGCAATTCGGCGGACGGTCCCTCACTCCCGCTCAGAGCGAAGGACCTTCCGCCGAATTGCCGCCGCAGATCGCGATTGCGATCGCGGCTTTTTTTTGTTTTTTTTGTTTTGTTTTGGCTGCTTGCGGTGGCCAAAACCCTGGAGCCGGCCCTGCCCATACTGGTCACAAACTCTGCTTGTACACAGTGATTCTCTTGAACCTAAAAGTGTTAAGAGGAAAGTGAGCATTGTCATCATCAGCCCTGATCAAAGGTCACGTGAATAAAACAAACAAGGGTGGGGCTGAGCTAACTGCAGCAATAGCGATCTCTGCTAGAGCTGTTACGTGGTTGTTCTATCGGCTGAACATTTATAATAAGTTCTATGTATCAGAGGGGCAGCTGTGTTAGTCTGTATCCACAAAAACAATGAGGAGTCTGGTGGCACCTTAAAGACTAACAGATTTATTCGGGCATAAGCTTTTGTGGGTATGTACATCTGAAGAAGTGGGTTTTTTACCCACGAAAGCTTGTGCCTGAATAAATCTGTTAGTCTTTAAGGTGCCACCGGACTCCTCGTTGTTTTAATAAGTTCTATGGCACTTTTCACCTAAGGATCTCAAAGCGCCCCTTCCATTCAGAAAAAAAAGCCTCACGTTATCCCTATGAGTTCAGTATTAATGCTGCTCCTGTTTTACAGATGGGGAAACAAGTACCGGGAGCTGAATGATTTAAGCCTGGGTCAATGACCAAACCAGGAAAAGAAACCGGAGCTCCTGGCTCCCTGATCTGTGCTGGAATAAAACTTATCACTTATTAGCTTCCAACTGTTATGCAAACATTAATTAATGATTCTACCACCAGGCCACAGCCCCTTCTAATCACGCTATTTTCTCTGGATATATTTCTATTCAAACTTAATCATCCAGATTTCCGATCAAGAGACATTTCCTAAGGCTTGCCAACATGCATTGTAATGTGGTCACTGATGTCAGATACAAGCTCACTGAACCTTCTCTGTAATAAACCTCTAGATCTCCTTGCCACCCACTTGATTTATTTTTCCTCCTGGGAAATCTGTCAGCCTCATGTGATGTCATCTCTGGAACGTTAAGTTTCCAAATGGTCACCATGCAGAACCTGATTCAACTCCCACAATTGGATTTTTTTTTTCCTACTGACTTTACTACGAGTTGGTTCTAGTTGTGTACCAGAAAGCCCTGCTTAGCCCAGGCTTAAGGAGAATGTATTAATATTGTGCTGATCTCTTGGCCATTCACTCCCTTCAAAGGGATGGCTGTGGTGAACAGAGTGGAACAGTATTTTTCCTGCTTAAATTGTTGTATAGTGTTGTTGTTGTTGTGCACTGTTAAATAGTTACCATGTTTTACCCAAGAGGCAGCCATTTGTGACGGGTGAAGTGACTCTTTGCATATCAACTTGTATAGCACTTTGGGATCCTTTAGGTTGAAAGCTGCTTGTCAGAGTTACCAGGCAGTCAGTTGAGGTGGGTTGGAGTAGGGGCTGGCTAGTGTAGAAAGAGGCACACCTAGAGTAGAAGCAGGAGGTTGAAACTATTGGCAATAGGAATAGTAGGACACTGAGCACACTGCGTCCCTTAAGAGTCTATGTACTTGCCTTGGGATTATCTAGGTCAGTGGTTTTCAACCTCTTTTCATTTGCAGACTCCTAAAATATTTTGAATGGAGGGTGGACCCCTTTGGAAATCTTAGACCCAGTCTGCAGACCCCCAGCAGTCCATGGATCAAGGTCGAAAACCACTGTTCTATGGTAATTGGGACTGTCAAGCGATTTAAAAAAAAAAAAAATCACGATGAATCGCACAATTAAAAATAATAGAATACCATTTATTTAAATATTTTTGGATGTTTTCTACATTTTCAAATACTGATTTCAAGTGCAACAGAATACAAAGTGTAGAGTGTTCACTTTATTTATTTTTGATTACAAATATTTGCACTGTAAAAAACAAAATAGGTGAATTGAAAAATACTACAAGTACAGTAGTGCAATCTCTTTATCGTGAAAGTTGAACTTACAAATGTAGAATTATATACAACAAAAACCTGCCTTCAAAAGTAAAACAATGTAAAACTTTAGAGCCTACAAGTCCTTGTTCAGCCAATCGCTCAGACAATTGTTTGTTTATATTTGCAGAAGATAAAGCTGCCAGCTTCTTGTTTACAATGTCACTTGAAAGTGAGAACAGGCGTTTGCATGGCACTATTGTAGCCAGCACTGCAAAATATTTACATGCCAGATGCACTAAAGAGTCATGTCGCTTGATGCTTCAACCGCTATTCCAGAGGACATGCTTTCATGCTGATAATGGGTTCTGCTCGATAACGATCCAAAGCAGTGCGGACCGACACATGTTCGTTTTCATCATTGAGTCAGATGCCACCAGCAGAAGGTTGATTTTCCTTTTTGGTGGTTTGGGTTCTGTAGTTTCCGCATTGGAGTGTTGCTCTTTTAAGACTTTTGAAAGCATGCTCCACACCTCGTCCCTCTCAGATTTTGGAAGACACTTCAGATTCTTAAATTTTGGGTTGAGTGTTGTAGCTATCTTTAAAAATTTCACATTGGTATCTTCTTTGCATTGTCAAATTCGCAGTGAAAGTGTTCTTAAAACGAACAACATGTGCTGGGGTCATCATTCGAGACTGCTATAACATGAAATATATGGCAGAATGTGGGGAAAACACAGCAGGAGACATACAGTTCTCCCCCAAGGAGTTCAGTCACTAATTTAATTAACACATTATATTTTTAATGAGTGTCATCAGCATGGAAGCATGTCCTCTGGAACAATGGCCAAAGCATGAAGAGGCATATGAATCTTCAGTGCATCTGGCACGTAACTATCTTGCAACACCAGCTACAACAGTGCCAGGCAAATGCCTGTTTTCACTTTCAGGTGACATTGTAATTAAGAAGTGGGTAGCATTATCTCCCGTAAATGTAAAAAAACTTGTTTCTTCTTAGAGATTAGTTGAACAAGAAGTAGGACTGAGTGGACTTGTAGGCTCTAAAGTTTTACATTGTTTGGTTTGAGTGCAGTTATATAACAAAACAACCCTTACATTTGTAAGTTGCACTTTCATGATAAAGAGATTGCACTACAGTACTTGTATGAGGTGAATTGAAATACTATTTCTTTATCAATTTTACAATGCAAATATTTGTAATCAAATAATGTAAAGTGAGCACTGTACATTTTGTATTCTGTGTTGTAATTAAAATTGATATATTTGAAAATGAAGAAAAATATCCACAAATATTTAATAAATTTCAATTGGTATTCTGTTTAATAATGCGATTAATCACAATTAATTTATTTTTGGTTAATCATGTGAGTTAACTGCAATTAATCGACAGCCCTAATGGTAACGACAACCTTTTGCGGACCCCTTGAACAGTCTTTGGATCCCCCGGGGTCTGTGGACCACAGGTTGAAAACCACTAGCCTAGGTGTAACCTCACCTGTAGATTGGCTGAATCCTGGTTGAATGGCATGGGGGTCTATCATAAGACCTGCGAGTCATTGGTTCTGATGACTTCTTATACTCACTATTCCAGGATGACTCATCAGACTTACGCGGGCTCAGGTATCCCACTACAGTAAGATCATTACTGTCATCAACAAAAGATGATCAATTAATTCTTCGTATGTCTTTACCACCTCTCAGTTCAGCATTTCAAAATGCAAGACAAAAATTAATTAGTTAAGCCCCACCATAGCTCAGAGGCCACTAAATATTAATCCCATTGTACAGAGGGGGGAATTAAGGCACAACCAAATTGTGATTTGACCCAGGTCACAGAAGTGAGTTAGTGGCAATCACTTACTGAGTCTAAGTCCTGTTCCCTAACCACCAGACTATGCTTCCTCTTTCCTTTTGCCCCAAAGATCATCCTTATTCTTTATCACCCTTTATGACTAACCACCATCTTTAGAGCATCACCTCCAATGAAACAATCACTTTGTATTTTTCCTCCTGGAAATACAGAGAGTCCTTGGACTTACGACACAATTTGTTCCTCAGAATTGCATTGTAAGTTGAAACCATAGGCATCAATGGTATGAAGGGAGGGATTGGTTCCTGAATCAAGGCTTAATACACTATTTTCACCACAATAACCCAGATTTTTGCACTAAATGAATTACAGATGACTAATGTTGCAACATTAATGTATTTACTGTACACTGTATTTTGTGAACAGCATTCAAATAAACATATAAACTCACATGCTGCTCAAAATGCCAGTAACACAGGCTCAGAAAGCCAGGGAGAATAGCATACATGTAGAGCCTCAGCCAATCACTATTCAAGTTTTCTGATTGGCTGAGCCTGGGGCTGGGAGCCAATCAAAAACAAGCAGGAACCCTACCCAACAACAAGCTACCCTGCTGCCTCAAAGCCAATCAGAAGCAACCCTTCTAGCTCCATACCAGTATAACGCAACCAGGACATGATTTCAAGCAAACTTTATGCAAATCGAGCATCTTAAGGACAAAACAGGCGTCATAGGGGCGAAACGGGCAGTCAATTGAAAAACATCGTAAGTTCAAGGACTCACTGTACACATGAAACACTGTCAGAGGCTGGGAGAAGAATTCTTCCCAGGAACAATCCTTGCGTTGGATAAGATCTGATGAATTGCAAGCAGGTGCTTGTGATGGTTTTACATTGTACATCCACATGATAAAGAAAGAAAAGTCCTTGGGCCAAGGAGGAATGTAGGAATTGCCTTCCTGGAGTAGACCTGTGGTCCATCTTGCCTTTACTACTCTATTTGCACAGTGGACATTCCCTGGTGCTTCAAAAACAGGTGCAACAAAACCTAGAGTGGCCAGTTATGGAATTACTTACCAATAGGGTAAGTTTCTCCCTAGCCCGTTACGTTTTTTAACAGTATGATATGTGCTGACTTTCAGTGTCAATGAACGTCCCCTTGTTCTTGTATAATGCAACATGGTAAATAGGACAATCTAATTTTCTTTCTCTTTGCTATTCATCATATTGTTTGTTTGTATCCTCTCTAGACTAAACTAGTCTACTCATTTCAGTTTAACCTTGTATGCAAGCCTTTCCAGGGCCCCAGTCACTTTCACTGACCACCTCTGAACTGCCTCTATTTCCCTTATCCTTTTGGAGAAGGGGACCAGAGTTTCAACCGTGGGAAAATTAGCAGGGTTCCACTGAAGTCAGTGGAGTGATGCCATTTACCACCAGCTGAGGCCTTGACCTCCAGGATGAGCAGAACTGAACCCAATCTTTGCTTGCCTGATTCACACAAGTAGGGGGAATGGAGGCCGTTCGTAATGCTCAACAAAATGTTATGGTTGTTCTTTCAAAAGTTTACGACTGAAGACTGACTTAATACAGCTGTGACATTATCTGATTAAAATATGACCACATAGATCATTGTTGCAACCGGTGTTCTATACTTGCAACAAATCTTGTACAAAATGTGGCATGTAAGATGTTTATGGAAAGGTTATGATTTGCTGATTATGATTCTGCTATGTGTATGCATGTATCATTTTTGTATTTGAAGTTACAAGTATTGGCTCTATATCTGTATTTCAAATGTTTGCTCTTGGGGTAACGCCTGCACATCTTGAAGGAACTATTCAAGTAGAATGGCCCATTAAAGGACACTTAACTTACAATGGAAGACGCCTATCTACTCTTAATGAACTGTCCTGCCATGACTAAGCAAAGTCAAGCATGGACATGTGACTCCAACCATCATCTTGTTGCTGTAATTTTCCACTGAGGGCTTTGTTTGAAACAATGGGTTTCCCTCCACATAGCAAAAGCTATAAAAGGCCCTGGAAACCGCTCCATTTTGCCTCTGTCCTGCTCAAACTTTTCGACTATGAATTTATGGTAATGGGAGCATTCTAACCAATGGACTGAGGAACTTCCAATGATTTGGAAGCAGCCAGAGACTTGACTTAAGCCAGCAGTTTATTCCATCACTGCTACAAGCCTGAACCAAGAACTTTGCAATTGTTGCGTGCAGGGGCAGTGAGTTATATGGACCCGTGATGCCTGGGCTCTAGCAATATTTGGGGCCTGGGGGCCTGGCTCCACCAATGTTTGGGGCTGTGTCTCTCCCCAGGCCCCACCTGCTGCCCCTGTGTGCCTTCCCTGAGTGTTCCCCGGCCCCCACTCGCTGCCCCCGCATGCCTCCCCCGGCCCTGGAACATCCCTGTCTCAAGCCGGTGGCTGGCCCTGCAGCTCTGCTCCGCTTTGCTGGCTCCTGGCATCAACTGCCACCACAGGGTCCTAGTGCCCCCCGCCCACTACTGCCAGGGGAGGCTGACCCTGCCCCTGCCCTTCTGTCTTGGACCCTTCCCTTTTCCGGTGGGACACTCCATCAGCATAGCCCCCCGCCACACGCAGTCACCACTCCTGCCCCATGCTAGGCAAGGGGCAGCCCCACCTCCTGTCCTCAGTGAGGGACAGCAGCAGGGGAGGAGGCGCACATGTGATGGCAGCCCCTACCCCCCCCCACCCCACGGGAGGCAAGGGGGCTTCCTGGACCTGAGAGGGGCCCTAGGAGCATGTGCAGTGACAGTGGTGTGAGGCGAGTGTGCTGCTGGGAGGGGGATGGGGGGGCCCTCCCCTCCCCTCCCCTCCCCCTAGCTCGCTGGTGAGGAGAGGGCTGGGGGGGAGTCCTCTCTGGCCCCAGCCCCGGGGCAGCCTGCCTGCACCCCAAACTCCTCATCCCCAGCCCTACCCCAGAGCCCTCACCCCTGCACCCCAACTCTCTGCCCTAGCCCTGAGCCCCTCCCACACCCCAAATCATTCATCCCCCAACCAGAGCCCTCATCCCCCCCACACTCTAACCCCCTACCCTAGCTCTGAGCCCCCTCCTGCATCGTGAACTCCTCATCCCCCACCCCACAGCCATCACCCCGGTACCCCAACCCTCTGCCTGAGCCCCTCCCGCACCCCAAACCCCTCATCAGCACCCCCACCCCAGAGCACTCACATTTTTACATTATTTTAAAAAACATATATTGGCTTACAAGGCTGGGGGCGGTGGGAGACTTGGACCTGTTCTGGGCACCATCAAAAATTATACGAACTTGCCACCCCTGGTTGCATATATTTGATTCCTTTAACCAATGTTAACTCTCCCCTTTCTTTTTCTTTCCTTTTATGAATAAAGCTTTAGTTTTGAGATACTAAAGGATTGGCAACAGCGTGATTTTTGGGTAAGATCTGAGTTGTATATTGACCTGGGTGTGTGGCTGGTCCTTTGGGATCAGAAGAACCGTTTATTTGAGATTTGGTTTTAAAGAACCACTCATCTCTAAGCCGAGTGTTTTTGGTGGTGATACAAAGACTGGAATATCTAAGGGAACTGCTTACCTGACTTCTTGTTAGCCAGTGCTGTGAGACTTTTGTTGCTGGTTTGGTATATCTTACGGAGGAATAATCACCACTTTGGGGTGTGTCTGCACTATTTCTCAGAAGTTTGTTCTGAATTTGGTATTCTTAGTTGTGACCCACAAAGGCACGATTGAAACTTTACTGTGTAGAAGAAAAATGCTGCTTTCCCTTTTATTTTTGTTAGTAGTTTATGTTTAACACAGTACTCTACTGTATTTGCTTTGTGTGTGTGTGTGTGTGTGTGTGTCTCTGCTGCTGCCTGATTGTGTACTTCCGGTTCCAAATGTGGTGTGTGGTTGACTGGTCAGGTCATAACTCTGTTGTTCATAACTCTGAGGTTCTGCTGTACTTGGAAACCAATGAGATTTTGTGAGTCCTGTCATGCTACTCCTGCACACCCATGCAGGGTGGGGTATGGGAAGTCCTCATGGAGCAGAGCCTTCTGGCTCCCAGGAGTGTGGACCCCTTGCATGTGCTCTATATTAAGAGCTATATTCACCATTATAGCAAGGCACCAGACTACCAGTGAGCTATCTGAGCCATTAGCATTAGTCCTAATTAGATGGAGGTTTTCAATGTGTGTTTGCCTGGGAGTGATTAGCTGTAAAGGAAATAGCCTCAGATACTGAACAGGGATCTATTTAATAAGCTATAAAGGAAATCAAAGAGTTTAAAAAAAAATCCACCTAAACAGGCAGCTCAGTTGGTTAATGAGTTTGCACTGGTGACTTCAGTATTCCAGAGGGCACAAATGTCTTTGTAAAGAGCAGCCTCCCTGGTCAACATCCAGCAGCAAGCGGTAAATAGTAACCTAATATTGACTTTGGTTGCTGTGTATCAGGCTGCTTAAATAGCTGTGGAAGACAGAAGGCTGGAATTCTTCTGTGTGAACACCAGCAAAATAATCCCTACAGCGCTGGCCTCCACCGCCTCTTTCTCACACAGCTCCCTCCAAAAGCCCGCTGCTTCAGGGTCACCTACAATATGGGAGTTAGTTAATGCCTCCCACCCCTCCCAAAAATTAAAAAGAGCCTGGGGGTGGGTAGGACTGACAGAGTGTGGGGACAGGGACCCTGGTGTTGGGGTGGGGGGAAAGAAGGGAGATTTGGGGACCTGGACTTGAGGTGGGGGAAGAAGGGGAGCATAGGGAACTGGAGCTGGGGTTGAGTGTGTATGTGTGTGCCATGGTCCTGTACCAGATATGGGATGGCTACAGAGCTTGCTTCTGAGAAAGATGAACACACCTGGTATGTATCATAAGATCATTTAATGCTCTGCCGGACATGGCTGAAGTAAGCTTAAATGAGGTATTTTACATTCAATGTTACCTAGTGGCAGAACAGTATAATACAGTTTAGCATTCCATTCCATCTCCCCCTTAAGTCCTACATTCCTACCATCTACAATATTTACGCTATCATGTTGTTTTTGAAGTTCTGTATGTATCAGTCTATTAAATGTCTCTGAACCATACTGGTTTTCTAATTATATGCCCCAAATGCATAATAACTTGGTCATCTGGCTGTCCCGCCTCTGAAACCCAGTGCCCCAAGCCCCAGCGCTCCCCATGGGGCTGAAGCAGGGAGCGGTGTGGGATTGAAACCCCGAGCCCCAGCACTCCTGTGGGGCTGAAGCTGGGAGCAGGATGGGGCTGAAACCCCAAGCTCCCAACGTCCCCTTGCAGCTGGAAGCAGGGTGGGGCTGAAACCCCGAGCTCCCCATGTCCCCCTGAAGCCAGGAGCAGCGGGTGTGAAGCCCCACCACCATGGGCAGAAACCTTGAGTCCCTGGGCAGAGTTGAGAGGGCACAAACATGTTGCCCCCCAAACTGCAGTGCCTTATCCAGAGTGGGGTAGTCTTGAGGGAGCTCCCTCCGGCCCTACTCTCTACCTGATCCTAGGCAGGAAGACAGAGCCGGGCAGCTGCTCCTCTCGCTGGTGGTGCCCTGGAGTGGGCAGCCATGTAATTCCCCCATCTGCTGCTGGTGCCTGGGGTTGCATCTGCTCCTCAGCTGCCAGCCTCCTTTGGCTGCTCACCCAGCCAGTCAGAGCTGCCCCGGCATCTCCAGGTGCAGCAGAGCTCTCGGGGAGTGGCCACTGGCACACAGCCCCAGACAGGTGGGTGGTCTGATGAGGTGAGTCAGGGGCTGGAGGTAGCACTCCCTCCCTGGACCCCTTTGTGAAGAGCTGGCCTGAGCCCTGCTGGCCCTTGTCCTCTTCCCCGCCCCCCAATAGACGTCAAACTAAGCCTATGCCCCAGAGTTCCACCCCTGGCCTGGAGGGCTCCCCCTTCCTCTCTCCCCTCCCACCAGGCCCTGGAGTTTTTCTAGCATGTTGAGGGGGACCTCAAAAATAAAAAGGTGAGGACCCCTGCTATACAGTACACACTTTGCAGCTCTGGTCTATAGACTCTAATTAAAAATGTCATTTGGCCCTCATTGCAGAATGAGTTTGACACTCCTGATGTAGAGTTTAATCCTACCTTACAGAAATCAGTGGGAGTGTGATGGGGTATATAAACTCCACATTTTGTTAGCCATGGGTTAACGGGAACCTGAGCCCAATTAAGCCAGAGTGAGAGGCCGGGGGTGGGTGGGTGGAGAATGGGGGGCATAACTGGTGATCAAAACCAGCTGGGAAGGATCTGGGTCTTCCTAAAGGATCGATACCAGGGACGTGGGAAGGATGGAGAACATAGTGAGAGGTATCTGGGTGTTTCCTCACTTGGGCTAAGCGAAACCTGCAGCTGGAACAAGAGGGTCCTGAGCTGGGGGAAGCTTGGAAGGCTGGGGGCAGGGAAGCCTTCAGCCAGCAGCAGGGGGTTGTCCTGAGCCAGGAGGAAGCCGGAGGCAGTGAAGCCCCAGAGGCAGTGATAATAAAGCCTAAGGGGCATCTGGACTAAAGTTTGAGGGATGCAGGGAGAGTGAGAAGGACACTATGGTCACTCTCTGAGTACCAGAAAGTGGAGACATGTCAGCGACAGGACATTGCTCCAATCCAGTGGCTTCCAAAAGGATTGAAAACACATCTTAGGAGAAGGAAGACCCATGTAGAAGGCCTAGGAGGAGATGCTACCATTACAAAGAGCCCAGGAAGGCTGAGGAAAGGCTATGGGTAAGGAGGAGTCCAGAGAGGCAGCAGCAAGGTGTCTGACAGAGCAGACCCTGGCTGCTCATTCTAGGGTTGCTGGACTGGGACCCAGTGTAGGGGGTAGGCCTGGGTTTCCCTACCAGTCAGTGGGAAGATGGCATGAAGAGACTGACAGATGGGGATAAGGACTTTGGAGAGCCCTGGGATAAGAGGGTGTGAGGATCAAAGGGCCCAGATGGGGGGATGTAAATCTTAAGTAGGGGCCAGGGACTCTTATTTGTTAGACTGTCAGTTACCCTTGAAGTGAGGGGGATGGACTAAAACATGGCCTGGTTGGGGGGCAGAGTTATGAGTTCTCCTGTGATGCAATCAGGAGGGAGTACTAGAGAGAGAGGCAACTCTATGCCCCTACCAGGAGGGGTGTGCCAGTCACGGAGTCCACTCTTCTGCAGGGAGTTCTGCCCCTGACTGCGGGGACAGCAAGAGTAAGAGTTTACATTTCAGAGTCTCATTGTTTGCTTCCAGATTGGTTCTTAAAAATAGGTGGAGTTTTTCTGAGAGGTGAAAACCTTGCTGTTGATAAGAAGAGAGACAGAGACACTTCAAACTCGTATCCTTGAAATACAGAACCCTTAATTTAGCGCCCAGGTCCTTCCAGGACCATCTTTCACCCTCTCTCATCAATGCAATTAAAATTAACTGGGCTTTCCTAACTTCTGAAAAATTTAGCTATTCCCCAGGGCCTTCAGGATTTTTATCTTCCAGTATGTATATTATTAGATAAGTGTTTTACCTTGAGAGACTGGGTCCCAAAACATACCGAGCACAACTCTGTTCTACCTTTGGAACAAAGCCATTATCATGAAGCAACCCATTTTTTATAGCCCTGTAAAACAAGGTAAGCTGTATTCAGAACCTGCGTAGCACTTACCAAGGTTAATGTTAATGAGTTAGCTGGCTAACCTTGCTGTGAGGTACAGGAGTGCTATGGTCTCCAGTGTACAGCTGAGGAAAATGGGGCACTGAAAGGTTATGCTTCGTGCCTGAGGCCACACCGGAAGTCAGTGGCAGAGCTTGAGCTGGGAATAGAACCCAGCTCTCCCAACTGTCTGTCCGGTTTTTGACTCACAAGAACATCATCTTCCCCTTGTTCATATAACTGCTGTCCCTGACTGCTGGCAGCTGGTACTTACAGCCATGGCTAGCGAGCATTTAGATTTCTTGTATTTCGGCTGCGTTAGTTTCTCTCTCTAGCTGTCTTGCACCAGTGCAATGGGGTTGCTTGGGCTCATACTGCAGCGGAATGTTTAGAAACCCCAAATCTAGTTTTGTTTAAAACATAGAACAGAATTCCTCAGAATAATTCCAGTTTGTGCTCTTGTGGTCTTGTCCGCAATGTAGTTGACAACTTACTACTTAAGCTGTATACAACTGCTTTTGGCAGACAACAGGCCAACATTGCAGTCCACAGTGCTCTGTAGTGCCAGACCTTCCCTTTTCCAAAAATAACATTGTCTTTCACATCTGCTCCGAGGCTCTTAGCACACTTTAAGCCACAACTAGACATCACAACACTTTTGTGAAGCAGGCAAGTCTCATTACAGTCTCCCCCCCATTTTACAAGAGAGGCTATGTGGATTTGCATAGGATCACACTCACCAGAAGAGCTGGAAGTCGAGCCCAGGAGACTGTTTTCGCAGTTGCTTGCTGTAACCATATGCTTGTGCTCCTCCATTGTCTCCCATGTCCTAAAGCTTTCATCTCTTCTTACAATGGAGTATTTAAAAACCCCAAGCAAAGCTTTCTATAACGCATTAAGGAAGAAGAACCAAAGACTCGGTGAGGTGCACTAGGGACTCTGCTATTAACAATCTATCTTATATAGCAGGCACTTCACTTTGGACAGCAGTACAAAACGCTGAGATTTTTGTTTTCACACAGCTGTTCGGAAACTAGTAGTATTAGGTCTCCTATTACAAAATTCAGAATCCGCCCCCTCCACCTGTCTTAACTAACCAAAATGGTTAGTTCTCATGAACATCCTATTTGTATTCTCATTCATTAGTATGGTTGGGAGGTCTTGGCTCCTTCTGTTAATAACCTGAATTCTATGTTCTCTCAAAGTCTGACCAACTGTGATTCACAGAGTTGACAAAATATCTGCCCTTGGGCTTATTGCTATAAATGCCCATCAGCATCTTTATTTAGACTACCTGGTTTTGCAGAAGTCTAATTAAATGTCTCCTGATGATGAATAGGTCTAGTATGACGTTAGCCAGACAGGAAGATAGACACTGATTTACTAAACTTCAACTCTGACACTCTTCTCTTTCAGTAAAAGGCTTTTAAGAGGATTAGAGCTGTCATATGTTGGAGCTTCTGGTAGGTAACCAAAACAAAGCATGATTCGCTTTCTTGCTGTTAGTGTTCCTAGGCTTAGAGATGATCCAAACAGATATGAAAATCTTTGGGCTCACAGGCCTGTGAGTTCCTAGCAGAAAAGTTCCTCAGCTTGATTCTCCACTCTGGCCAGACTGTAGGAGCAGAGATCTTAGAATCTCAGAACCAGCTATTGATCCTTGTGCCACTCCTGGCATCTGGAACCAGAACGCATAATGGTCATTTCCATCCCTGCGTGAGGTGGGTGTCACATTCCTAGCAAGGACCAGACTCCTCTCTGGTATTACTCCTCTGATTTAAACTGTTGCTATATAGGGGCGATATTTCCCCTGCCTGATCCTGGGATCAGGTTCCCATAGCCACCAATGCTGCTCATCCTTTATATTTTATTGTCTGTGTGTGTTCGTTTTCCAATAGAGAGAGCAGCCACACACTGTCAGCCAGACTGCACTTTATTTGAGATGTAGATAACAAGAAAAAACACTCTCTTCCTGGCATACATGTTCCTCTCGGGTACAAGGCTGCCCTGAACGTTTTCACTCAAAATGGCTGTCTTCTGATTGTAGGCAGCAAACTCCTCGACCTGTAAAGAAGTGAGAGCAAGTAGTAAAAGATATAAGCTACAAACCCCACAACTCTGAATCTGGGCATGACGGTCTGTGTTGCCAAGTCTGTCCTTGTCTGTGCTGTATGGGCACCATTTGCCAAAGACACCTGTTGTACTATGTCTATGCAAAACTTGTAAAGCATAGAAGCCACTGTTTTTAAATGCATTGTCCCACAGCCCTTCATCTCCTGCCTGCTGACTGCTTGGTTTTTCAGCCTTAATTTTTGTATTAACACTTTGTTCATAGCATGAATCTATTGTTTAAGGAATTTGTCAAGAGCTTTGGGACTCTTTCCAGGTGAAAGGTGCTGTTACAACAGGATGATGGTATTAACTTTAATAAGATCCATATTAAATGGAGACAGTAAACTCCAGT
Source organism: Trachemys scripta elegans (assembly GCF_013100865.1). Lineage (NCBI taxonomy): Eukaryota > Metazoa > Chordata > Testudines > Emydidae > Trachemys > Trachemys scripta. Next base: position 19,962,263 of record NC_048303.1, on the reverse strand, counting down.
TATGGATGCTTTACGTGCTAACAATCTCCCTCTATACTTGGCCAAGGAATTTGGCAAATATACTAATGAAAGAGAACTTTATTAGTTTATACTTTAGTGGTAAGCACTGTAGCTGAGAAGCTAGAGTTCGCAATTTATATGGCTATTGAGCCCATATTCCTGCAAAACAATGTTACTCCCGTTTCTTCTAATCCCATCTGTATCTGAAGCTAGGCATAAATATTGTTTTTGTGGATGCTCCAACTCTTCCCCCCCCTCCCTGTATCTCAGACTGATTGTTATTACGGGTGGTTTATATAAATAAATAATTTGATCAAACCCCAGTCAGAGTAATAAAAATACTAATTTAGTGTCAAGCACCAACAGTCCCTCCCCCCTAAAATGTTACAATAAAAAAAAAAAAAAACAGACCATAGCAGAGAGAGACCCAAAGGAGAAATTAGTTTAGTGGACTTGTTTTTTAAACCAAACTTTTCTATTTGTAACCCTTTCTCCTTAACATTGAGAAGGTGTTTGTGGGTTAGTTTGTGGGATAAATGGATATTAGAAGAGTGAATGCCTATGTACTTGGGTTGAAAGATTGTTTCATGCAGAGGGGCAGTATAGAAAAAATGCATGAAGATGGAGTGTGGTAAGGATTCAGAGGGAAATATGAATAAGATATTGTTCATAAAAGGAGCATCTTGTGCAGATGCCAATCAGTATGAGGCACTGATATATTACCAAGGATACAATCTGGACTGATGAACCGCTGTTCCCTCAGTTCTCCAACCCGGGGTGCCTTTTACGCTGCTTTGTTGTGAAAGCTACCAGTCCTGGTCTGCTCTCACACAGCCTCCAGCATGTAAATTACTCCCACTTATACTGCAAGAGTGCTATGGCCAGCCATTCTTGAATTGCACTGCAGAGCAACACCAGCAAATTCTTAATCCCAGACTTTCCCCCAAAATGTATATCTTGTACTGCCCAGCTCAGCTCTCTCATGGACCATACAAGCTCATATAAATCCTGTTATCCCAAATGGAGCTTCCCAAACACTTCAATTTAAACACACTGGTCTAGATCAAACAAGCTTATTAACTACAGAAAGAGAGATTTTTTAAGTGACTATAAGTAATGAGGCATAAAAGTCATAATTGGTCACAAGTAAATAAAAAGTAAAAAAGCAACTAATCCCTAACTTAACAGGCTAAGTGAATTCAAAGCAAAGGTCTCTCTTGGCACATATTCCAGTCTTAGGGCTAGTCTACACTGGCAATGCAAAAGTGTTGCCATGGCAGCGCTTTCACATGCCTTGTGTGGTCGCGGCGCAGCTCTCCCAGCGCTCTAAAAAAACCTCCTCAACAAGAGGCATAGCTCCCAGCACTGGTGCATTGTCTACACTGGTGCTTTACAGCGCTGAAACTTGCTGTGCTTCGGGGGGGGGGGGTGTTTTTTCACATCCCTGAGCGAGAAAGTTGCAACACTGTTAATTGTCGTGTAGACAAGCCCTCACTGGCTGAATTTTTTTCAGTCAGGATCCTTCCCTCAGTCCAAAGCTATTTCCTTTGTTCTTCAGGTGTTGTGGATGCCAGGGTTAGAGAGAGATGAGGAGTACTTTGGGGTGCTTCCCATTTCTTCTTATAGTCCTCTCTCTTTTTGAGAATCATCTCCAGCTGATGTTCAGGAGGCATAACATCTATGTGGATGGATATAGATATTCAGGCTGTCTGTAAAGGCCTATACTTTAAGAATTTAGGTATATGTTTTATCATTTAGCTAGTTATAGAGGTATAAAAGAGAGAATCAAAATCACTGTCTGCCTGTGTAAGGGCCTTCTCTCCCTGTGACAGTCTGAGGCCCTGTTCTTAAGCTAAAGCCTTATGGCTGCTCCCACTGCTTAGCCAAAGCTGGAAAGCGTACGGTCACGGCCGGACACATTTCAAACTAGTCATATTGAAATACGGCAATCTAGGGCTGTTGGAAAGGTGATCCGATCTATCACCTCCAGATAAAGGGAAGAGCCTAGAAGATGTAAAAGGAAATTTAGTTTGATAGTTTTCTGTTTGGTAAGAACTCACTTATCAATAGACATAGTTGGGAAACCCTTATGTCATTATAGATGTAGCTGTGAAATCCTCACTTCTGTATTGTTTTGTCATCATAGTTCCCACTTCACCATTGTTTATTTACATGGTCTCTGTCTGGTTCTGTGATTGTTTCTGTCTGCTGTATAATTAATATGCTGGGTGTAAACTAACTAAGGTGGTGGGATATAAGTGGTTAGCTAATCATGTTACAATATGTTAGGATTGGTTAGGTAAATTTCAGTAAAATGATTGGTTAAGGTATAGCTGAGAATATTATTATATAAATTAGGGGTAAACAGGAAGTAAGTTGGGATTCGAAAATAAGGAAAAAGGAACTTCACCCCAATAAACCCTCGAATTGTTTGCACCTTCGGACTTCAGGTAGTGTTGCTCTCTGTTTATGCGCGAAGGACCAGGGAAGTGGGAGGGTGAAGGAATAAAGCCCTCTAACAGACACCATCATAGGACCCAGCCACACCAACCACACTATCATTCACCTGCATCTACTAATGTGATATATGCCATCATGTGCCAGCAATGCCCCTCTGCCATGTACATTGGCCAAACCGGACAGTCTCTATGTAAAACGATAAATGGACACAAATCAGACATCAGGAATGGTAACATACAAAAACCAGTAGGAGAAAACTTCAATCTCCCTGGATATTCAATAACAGATTTAAAAGTAGCCATTCTTCAACAACAACAAAAAAACCTTCAAAAACAGACTTCAAAGAGAAACTGCAGAGCTACAATTCATCTGCAAACTTAACACCATCGATTTGGGCTTGAATCAGGACTGGGAGTGGCTGGCTCACTACAAAAGCAATTTTCCTTCTCTTGGTATTGACACCTCCTCATCAATTATTGGGAGTGGACCACATCCACCCTGACTAAATTGGCCTTCAACATTGGTTCTCCACTTGTAAGGCACTTCTCTTCATGTGCCAATAGATAGTCATGCTTGTATCTGTAATTTTCACTCCATGAACCTGAAGAAGGGGGTTCTTTACCCACGAAAGCTTATGCCCAGATACATCTGTTAGTCTTTAAGCTGCCACCGGACTCCTCATTGTTTTTGTACTTGTTGTGGATTCTGACATAGGATCCGCCTAGCTTTGTCCTTTGCATCACCTACCAACCCACCTCATTTTCAGGAAATAAGTCCTCCTCTACCTTGTGCCCAATGTTTGCTTCTCCTCAATTTATATTTTGAGTAAATTTTGACTGGGGTAGGGGGTATTTCACTTTTAATTAAGGAATGCGCACATCAGCTGACTAGAGATTCTCTTTCAGAACAAGGGGAAAACCTCCACGCTTAGGAGGAAGTGTTCAGACAGGAACAATGAAGTTCTGGGCTGCTTATGATTTACAGCTGCGGGGGAAGCAACAGTAGAAACAAAGAATAAACATTGCACAAGTAAAACGTGCCTTTTTAGTCAACATTCAGCGGGGTAAATCACTCCCTGCTCCCTCCTGTAGCTGTGTTTTTCTGTTACTGTGACCTACTTACTATTTGCTGCCCTCGCCTGATTCAATCCTTCTCACAGAGAACAGAATAAGGAGCCTCCCTCTGATCCATTGTTATAATGCTCCATTAACTGGCCAGTTAGCTGCACTCACATATCAGGGAGTTGACACCTTCAGGGGAGATTGGCCCAGGATGCTGAACACACCTTGGATTTTCTTTTAAAAGGCCTCTAATTTTGGGCTAGGGACAATTTTCCCTGTGCTCAAACAGGCACAAATATAGGCCATTGACTGAACTGCTGAAGAGACCAACAGGGAAATCTGCATTGGGTGCAGATCTGGATTGGGGCTGCTGGTGAGATATGGACTGGTGAAGAAACATGTCCAATGTGATCTGTGCTTGTAACATTCTGGGCTGTGACCCAGCCAGTCATTTCCTGACACCTTTATTTATGAGATCAGGACCAACACCTTGGTGATATGTCCATCTAGCCACTATAACCATGGTATTGGCATTGTCTCACACTGAAGCACAGCATAATCTCTAATTTCACAATCAACACGGCCATATATTTTCTTCTACTACTGTCTCCACACTTAGATGTTAGGGGCCTTGTCTGGCTGGAAGTCAAATGTCATAGAACCATAGGGTTAGAAGGGATGGCAAGGGTCACCTAATCTAGATGCAGGATGTGTCACGCCTTTTGTCAGATGTCACAACATAGCTTTCCCCAACTGAATGATACTTCCCAGACTGGCCTTATACAAACAAGCCATGATGCTATAATCCTTCTCCTTTAAAGGGGCATAATCACAATTTGCATGTCAGGATTCAGCAGGAGAAATGATCAGGTATAAGCCAACTGTCATATTGTACCAAGAAGCAACCAATAATCAATAATACTCTTCTTAGAAAAATAAAATCACAGGGCGAAAGGTAAAATACAGAAAAATCTTACAACCTTCACCCCAAAATGGCCATCTCCTTCATATAAAGGGCAGCTTCTGCTTATGCAGAGTCAGATGCTATGTTGGTAATTCAATCGCTAGATAACCCACCTCCATGATAAATTCATTCTTTGTTTACTCTGGAGTCCCTTTTATTTTCTGATGTGCCAGTGAGAGAGGTGGTTGTTTATTCTAGCCACAGTGTCCCCCTAGGGCGATGGAAAACTTTTTGCAATCCAGACCAGTAAGAGGTTGTGTCACTGCTTGCCCTGTAATCCTGGGTGTCTTAAATGTTCTGGTGCTGTGGTTCATGGTCCAGACACAAGAACATGTAAGGCATCCAGAGATGGTGGCTGTGATGGACTTCCCCAGGATGCAACCTGGAACTGGGGTACTGCCGAGCTCTCTGGCATACCAGCTTGGGCCCCCTCTCAGGCTGTGACACGCTGCAGTCCTCTCCAGGCCTTAGACTTACACAGTCATACACAAAGAGGGACACCCCCAGCTGCAGTTACATGAGTGCTTCTCCTAGCCACTCATGAACCAACAATAGAGAAGCTCCAGCCAGCTCCCCTGCCCTAGATCCACAGCCTAGGACCCCAGAGCTGTACCATCTTGCCCTGGTCAAAACCTTTACCAGTATATGTTTATTACCCAATCCGTCCCTCCCTCAATGTGGAGAGGACAATGCACCAGTTTTTGTTCCTGAGCAGATTCCCCAAGCACTTCTAGCAAAACACACTGTTTTAGGTAAAAAAAATACAAAAAGATATATTAACTACAAAAAGAGAGATTTTAAGTGATTATAAGTAATCGCATAAAGATCAGAGTAGATTACCATGGGAAATTAAAACAAAGATGCAATCAAAGTCCTCTAAACTGGACAAGATTTGAATCAAGCAGTGTCTCACCCTAATGGTATATACAGTCCACCAGTCTTATATAAACAGGCAGGGTCACCTTCTTTCCTGCCTGGGACCCCCTTCCCCAGTTCAGTCTTTGCTTCTAAGGTGTTTCCAAGTGTTGAGTTGTAAGGGTAGTGAGGCCAAGTGATGTTGTCACTTCCCCTCTTCTATAGCTTCTTCCAGCTTGCTGGAAAGATCTTTGCTCATGAGATGAGGGTCTGCCATCTCCCCTCCCCCCTGTCAAGCATCCTCCATTCCCTTTGGGAAGCCTCCATAGTATACAATTCCTGAGATAGTCCCTGGGTGTGTGGCTTACCTTTAATGGGGCCATTAGCACTGTCTAGCTTCTTCATTGTTGTGCCTGAAACACTAGTTGTGGGTGTTTCCAACTTCACAACATATTTCAGTAACACACACATAGCAAAACTTCATAACTTCACATACAATGACAGCGCATATAATCCAACAGAATATTAATGTTCAACAGATCAAGACTTTTAGAATGATACCTCACAAGGCATGCTTTGTACAAAACATATCATACTTATATGACAGTGGGGGTGCCAGAGTGTTGCTTTGGGGCACAGAGTGTCACAGCAGCATTTTAGCTGTCAATATGCCATTGGAACGTTGCAGGTGATGTACTGGGTCTACTACAAGGAGGCAATGCTAGAGATAGTAGCATACAGATCCTTTCCTCCTCACACTCAATACAATGGCCAGCACCAAAGTGATTAGTAGTCAGGCCAAGGTCATTCAAAGGTTGGCATATTGTGGGAGCCGCTGTGGGCCTCTGTGCCTGGGAAGGATTCTGGCTGCTAGGAAGCAGGATTGGGTCAGGACCCTTGCCTGGTGAGTAATTTCATTGGCCGTACTTTCTGCTGCTGACAACCCTCGTTCCTATTCTCCTCTTGTGCACTGCCTCCCCTTGCTCCTGGTTCCTGGCTGGTAGCTAGATGACAGGAGACCATGTGTATCAGCAGAGGTCAGGGTGGAAAGAACCAGCACAGAGGCCAGAGTGACCCCCTGTAAGAAGGCAGGGCCGGAAGCGCCTGGAGGGGGTAGGGAAAGAGGGGGCTGGGTGCCTGTGCTGGTGTGGGGAAGGAGGTGATGGGGAAACAATCTATTGGTGCTCCCGAAGGGGGCTTGGATTTGGTGGAGGGCTATAGAAAAAGGAAAGGAAGAGAAGTGGGGAGAGCATTAAGGATCTGGCTGGGCGAGGAGGGGGAAGAGTTAGATGGTGTCTGAGCTGGCAAAGTGCTACAAACTCCTCGGCCTTCCTTCAGTGCAGCGCTGAGGGCAAGTGGCCAAGGAGAGCTGGGTTCTAAAAGTCAACAAACTCCTTAGAATCAGACAAACTAATGTGCATCTGTCGACTAATAAAAGAGAACCTAGTTGTGTGACAATGAATTTGGTGCAGGAAACTGCCACCAAGTTAGTAGTACTAATTACTTCCTGGAAAATATTACACTATGGGCATGGCTTCATGCAGGTAAAAGTGGAGAACAAGAGTTTGTTTTGTGGAGCAGAAGATCTAGTGAGAACAGAGTCCTGAACATATGTAAGACCCGGAGGAAACAAAGGTGTTGTGGAAGATTGGGATCAGGGCAGGGCTTCTCCTGCAAAAAGGGCATTGCATCATTCTCACCTTGCAGAGGTTTTGCTGCTCCACACTGAAGGACTCATTATTTAAGTTCCCAGGACCAACCAATAGAGCAGTGAGTCATCTGCCACAACTCACTATGCCTTGTAAAATTCCCTTCTATTACTCAGCTTTGTTCGGGTGGGACACTTTCAGAACCCATTAAAGTTTGTGTTGTAAAATGAAACATGCTGAATGCTGAAGTAACTGACTTCCCCAGACATTCTTTCTAGCTAGAGAGAGTTTGAACATGTAGCTTTTTGAATTCTTGTAAAGACACATCCTGCCAGACATGTGGATGCTCTGGGCAGCTGAACCCCCCAAAAGTTGAAGTTTGAATGAAAGGCTCCCAAAGGGTGGATGCTGATTTTAAGGCCTGATCCAAAGCCCACTGAAGTCAGTAGAGTCTGACTTCATGTATTTCATTGGGGTCCAAAAAACTCTGAAAGCTAATATTTTTAACATTTTGTCTTAAGGAATATTCAGACCTCACCTATCAGGCATCTTTGATGTACAGGAGGGCCTGGTTGCTGCAATCTGGGTTTTCCTTCATCTGATCATGGTCCAACATCAGGTGAGTGGGATAGCTTGACTTGATGATTTCTTTGGCAACCAAAATGAGTTTCTGAATATTTAAATTTTGTGTGATGCTGGCAGACCAAGTACCAGCTCTGGGCAAGGCCTAGGCATCAACTGAGAACTGGCAAACTCGCAGCTGGAAGCCAGGCCAATTTTCTTGTGTATCAGTACAGATCAAAGTGATTAAGTATATAAGAATATATTTGGTGTTTAAACTTCATGAAAACAATGGGATGCTGCATGCATTGTTTTCAGTTATCTGTATCCTGTTAGAATGTAATAGCAAATCTATACATTGTGTATATAGCCCTGTAACTAAATAACCCATCAAACAAGAAAGAAGCCTTCTGTAATGCAAATGAAAAACTTTAACAGCAAAGTGCTAATTCTTGCGCATTTGAAGGCAAGTGATCATTGTGTGGGATGATCGGAGATCAGACTTTAAAGGCACTCCTCTCTCTCCACCATCAAAGAAAGAGCCCAGGCGGGTAGTGACCCTGTCAGCTTCTTTTCTGTGATAAGAAGCTATAAGTATGGACACAAGAAAAAGTTCATCTCTGGACAGTTTGGATTCTAACAGGGCAAAATAACTGAATGAAAAGGTGGCCATCCCCAGAGTTATTCTGGGTAGCCCTGAGAGACTTTTGGGAAACTGTCAGATTACAACATATCTGCTACCATTTGGTATTATAGATTGTGACTCCCCTGTACATATATTTTACCTGCTTTAACCTCCCATTTCTTTTTTCTAGCTAATAAACCTTTAGTTAGTTTACTATAGAATTGGCTACCAGCGTTGCCTTTGGTGTGGGATCTGGGATGTAAATCAACCTGGGTGAGTGACTGTTTTTTTTTTGGGAGTAGGTGTAACCTGGAATATTTGTGACTTTTGGTGTAAGTGACATAGTCCGGTTTGCATGGGTGGCAAGGTAGACTGGAGTGTCTAAGGCAGTGGTTCTCAAACTTTTGTACTGGTGACCCCTTTCACATAGCAAGCCTCTGAATGCGACCCTCCCCCCTTATAAATTAAAAACACTTTTAAATATATTTTACACCATTAGAAATGCTGGAGGCAAAGCGGGGTTTGGGGTGGAGGCTGACAGCTCGCGACTCTCCCATGTAATAACCTCGCAACCCCCAGTTTAGGAACCCCTGGTTTAAAGGGACAGTCTGTGACTCCATTATAAGACTATTGTAATACTTTAGGAGGTCACATTTGTTACTGGGTTGATGAAATCTAATTATAGAACATACCACCAGTTTGGGTGTCTGCCCTGAGGCAGGCCTCATGGTCGTGAGCCACTCCAGACATCATGACAATACATATCCTAGCAGCATAGCTCTTGGGGAAAGTGGGGAGAACAGTGCCGTCTCCATTATTGCGAAAGCTTGTAATGTTCGGAACCTGATGGTCATTATGAGATATGTATACAGACTGGTTATGAGTTTCTGTAGATATAAAACTGTGCTAATAATTTGTGCTACATTCATTCAGCTCCACCTCCTAATTGGGAGGGGCTGCCTACATTGTACAACCCAGAAAGACAACTGTTGTGCTGTTAAAGCTAATGGAAAAACACCGAAACCAAAAAGAAAATTGCAGTCTTAGAAACTAAGAAAGGAGGGAGTTCCCCCCACTTTGAATAACCATGAGTCATCATGCTGGGAGAGAAAAGGAAAAATCCTCTTAAAAGCAAGCTTGTGTCCAAGGTTTCTGGATTAAAAAACTGAGGGACGGCCTCTAAGCAGGAAGTTGTCTGTGAAACACTGGATCCCCTGTATGTGGGGGAATGTTGGCAGCACATAATATATTAGAAAAGGGAATTTAGCTAATATAGAAGTGTAAAGCTTGAAACTAGCGTTGTTTATTTTTCTGTGTAAAGTATATGTGTTTGCATTGCCTTACCATTTCATCTTTGAATCCGTGATTTTCCTATTAAATACACTTTTTTTTTTTTTTTTTAAATCCCAAGCAGATCTCTGGTGTGCAAACTGTGTGAAGTGAGCTTGTGCAAAAGTGAACTGATAACTGCAGGCAGGTGTCATTCCTTCAGGCTGTCAGCCAGGGGGGAACGGTCCAAGTGTCTGGTAGTTAAGAACTCGGGGTAGACGGAATTGGGGAGACTCAGGACTGGAAGGGCTGTTGGTGACATGCTGCAAGGAGTAACTAGGCTGGTGGAAATCAGGGTTTATGCTTGTGGGCTGGGTATGAGCATCAGGGCTCTGAGCAGGGGCGGCTCCAGGCACCAGCGCAGCAAGCACGTGCCTGGGGCGGCAAGCCGTGGGGGGCAGTGTGCCGGTTGCTATGAGGGTTGCAGTCAGGCAGCCTTCGGCGGCGTGCCTGCGAGAGGTCCACCGGTCCCGTGGTTTCGGCGGCAATTTGGCGGCGGGTACGCCGAAGCCGTGGGACCAGCAGATCACCCACCTGACTGCCGTGCTTGGGGCGGCAAAAAACATAGAGCCACCCCTGGCTCTGAACCATAGCATCATAGTATTAAGGAACCCAAAGTTACAAGGCAGGCAGTGTTAGAACCCCTGACTGTCTGGGTGATCCTCAAAATGTCACAGCTAGTTACAAAATTCATCCAATCTGAGGACAGGAATGATCTGATGTGACTTGCATAGCTTACCAGTATGGAAGTTGGAATGTCAGATGTTCACAACAGACTGAGATTCCCATACAGAGATAAAAGGCATGAAGAGATTTGCTTGTTATTTTGAAATAGCAAATATATTTGAGAATGTAATGATCTGTTTGTGGACAGTCCCTGAACAGAGAAAGTAGCATGAATTCCTCACACAGCTCTAATCTGGAATGTCAGGCATGCTAGGTCCGTCTTGGAAGCAGCCTAGTAAATAGGTAGTAAGTGGTCTGGATTTTCTTAAGGCTGAGGATGCTGATTACATTTGTGTCACTGTCTACGTAGGTACAGAAGAGAAGGGCAGAGCTCACATCTGAGGGGTTCATTTTACTGACCACCCCCCCCCCCAATTTAATGGTGACAATGTCAGTTATTTGGAAAGATCAGAATTACGATTTTGGCTGTTAAGATGGTAAATGCTAGCCGCTGATGCTGTGATCTAAGAATGACCTGGGTAAGTAAATAATTTTAAAGATTGTCTTACATTGTGCAGGGACACCCACACAGTGTTTTCAAAGCAGAGCAGGATCTAAATTATTAGTCATCTGGAATACAGCACTGGAAATCTTTAGGTTAACAGAGAAATAAAGGTAGGTTAAAGCACAGTAAGTTCTGGTCAAGCCAGAACCATTCATCAGCCAAGCTGCAGTGAACTCTATTCTCAGGCTCTGTTCCTCTGACTTCCTTACTCTGTCCTCGTAGACAACTCCATGCTTCTTCCACTAAGCAACTCTTTATTCCCTGTCAGTCACCTCCCAGTCCTTTGTTTTCCAAGCAGGGCCATGCTGAGTTCACAACCCCTGCTGAGACTTTCCCCTTCACTGGGTAGCAACGGGATTCATAAAAATATTACAGAAAATTCCCGCTTTAGCATACAGGCCTATCATTAAAGCCCATGTCACTGCTTGTACTAGTAAATACTGTCCATTATTCTGTAAGTCTCAAAATTCTTTCAGCTGGTGACCTCTATCCGAGGAAAAAGTCAGTTTATTTACTTTTATTTAAAGCATATTCACTGACAGTAAACTAACTCGGATTGGCCAACACGGACACCTAGTGGCCAGATGTAATGTAATTAAGGCTAAGATTTTTTCATGGATATTTTTAGTAAAAGTCAGGGACAGGTCATGGGCAATAAAGAAAAATTCATGGAAGCCTGTGTCCTGTCCCTGACTTTTACTAAAAATATCCATGATAAAATGGGAAGGGGCTGGGCACCTGTTGGGTGGCTGGGAGCTCTGGGTGGCCCCCACCACCCGTGGGGGCTTGGAGCGCCACAGTCCCCCTGCACCCGCAGCTCAGAGCTGCTGGGGTTCCCCTGTCCTCTGTGGTGGCAACTGAGATGAGGGGATCCCCCTGCTACTGCAGTGGCGGGGAACTGCAGGGTACCCCTGCTGATGCCCACAGCAGTGGGGAGCTGCAGGGTACCCTCGCCACCCATGGTGGCTCAGAGTTTGGGGGCCCCGCTGCCTCAGGTGGCAGGGATAACTCACAGCTCCCTGCTGCCGCAGGAGGAGGCGGGACCCTGCAGCTCCCAGCCACCAGGACTGAAGTCATGGAGGTCTTTAGAAGTCACAGATTCAGTGACTTCCACGACCTCTGTGACAAAATCATAGCCTTAATCATTATTGGGTTTCTTTAGATTTGTGGTTGGATCCATTCTTAAAAGGAGCCTTCAGTAGCTCAGTTTCCCAGGCCTGAAGAAGCTTGTCTCTCACCAACAGAAGTTGGTCCAATAAAAGATATTACCTCACCCACCTTGTCTCTCTAGTAGCTCACTAAGTCAGTTGTTCCCAAATCTTAACTATATAACAAACTCAAATTACCTTTAAAGGTATCTATGGTCTAAATGTATCAAACTTTTTTTGACTTTTGGATATCTATGGTTTCCTAACTTCTGATAGATTTATACTATGCAGATTCTTTGGTATATACACAGCAAATTGCACTCAAACTCGATAAGACCAAAACTTGCAGATCCTTCAGAATAGACATTTAGTTTGCCTCTATTGTAGATCTTTGTGGCTCTGTCCATTTTGTGGATCAGAGGGAAGAGTGGTCTGAACACAGACCTGGAAGCCAGGAACTTCTGAGTTCAGTTCAAACTCTGCCACAAACTCTCTCTGTTGTCCTGAGCCTCTCTGCCGCAGTTTATCCATCTATACCTTGGGGGCAATACTAGTTATCTAACTGCCTCAGAGGGAGAGTGGTGTTCAATGTTAGCGTAAGCCATGTGCTTAATAGAGAGAGATCTCTTTAAGAGATCTATTGGGGGTGAGTAGGAAACCTGAGTGTAGCCGGACTCAGATTCCATAAGGATAAATCGGCACAGCTATTTGCAGAAGGCCATGTGTGGGTTGGGAGAAGCTTAACTAGAGGCAGAAAGTAGGCTGTTTGCTCCTAATTGGGAGCACTTTGTGGCAGGTTAGTGATATTGTTAATCCTCCAATGGGCAAGCCCTGGCAGTGTTAATTATAGAAAGGGGAAATTGGGAGGAAAAAAATATTTTTTTTATTTTAATTGTATGCTTTGAACGTTGTGTTTTAGCCAAACTGTTAATTCAACTGGTGCAAGTAGTATAACCCACCAACTTTTATTTAAATGTGATAATGGGGAAAGAGTCTCTTATTTGCTATTCTCAGGTTTTATATTTTTCTTGTAATGGGGCTTTTTTTTTTTTATGTATATACTTAACTGAGTGGCTGGTTAATTGGTTAGCTAACTGAGGGATTTCAGCAGAGGAGGAGGAAGAGTCTCCATGGATTCCAGCTGCAAACTTCTATAAGCAAGTGGAGAGAAGATGCCGCTTTTGACTCAGCAGATTGTATAGATTTGGTGATCAAAGATTTTAACTGAGACCCAGGTGAACTCAATGAGTTTCTTCTCACTCTTTCTGTGGGGACTAACCTGTTCAGATATATATAAAGAAAAACAAACAATCTAAAGATAATGTATATTGCTTATAAAATAGCGGTGTTATCTTGTAAAAATTATTTTTTATCATATTATATGAAGTTGGTACTTAATTCTTAAGTTCATGCTTTTAGTTCTTTTGGGACTTGAATATGGGGAGGTTGACTCTGTGCAATCCTTGCTGAAAAGCCTTAAAGACTGAATTCTGAGTCTCCAGGTGCTTTTCTATGGGAGTTGGATTTTTAGGCCTGGTCCACACTAACCCCCCACTTCGAACTAAGGTACGCAAATTCAGCTACGTTAATAACGTATCTGAATTCGAAGTACCTTAGTTCGAACTTACCGCGGGTCCAGACGCGGCAGGCAGGCTCCCCCGTCGATGCCGCGTACTCCTCTCGGCGAGCTGGAGTACCGGCGTCGACGGCGAGCACTTCCGGGATCAGTCCGGGATCGATTTATCGCGTCTAGACAAGATGTGATAAATCGATTCCAGAAGATCGATTGCTTACGGCCGGACCAGGAAGTAAGTGTAGACCTGCCCTTAGGCACTGGAGAAGGGCAATGAAGTAAACTCTAGCCTGCCCAAGGCTACATTAGCACAACACTTTGAAGATGACAGGTGCTTAAGAAATCTTAAATATTCTTGTCCTTGATAAACATTTCCCCCAGCTGGATTAAAATTCTCCCATCCCCCATGGAAAGCAGATAGGCACAAGCTTACTGTTCTATCAACTCACTTCTAACCCTATCTGAAATTGAAGGTGTTTGAGAGGCCAGAACTGTTTTAGTCCTGACAAATGTTGATACTAGAGCCAAATATAAAGTATACTAAGTAGTGAGCTACCTAATATGCTATGCTGATGGAAGGACCCACAACCCTGTATAAAACACAGGTATGACTAGAACTCCCTGGTGCGTCATGTTAACTGTCAGATCAGTGTCCTCCTTTTTCCTGGGGCTCAAAGCATGGGTTGATCAGTCAATCAGAGAAGCGTAAAATTACCCAACTGTGACAGAAAAACATGCTTCAGTGGGAGTGATTGCTGAAGGTGTACATCTGTGAGGCTTTAAAAATGCCATCACCCTTCTGTGACGTTACACCCCATATTCTTTATGGAAATATGCTTATGATATGGATATGGCATAACAGATATATTTTATGCAAGATGTGTCTTGTACGGTATCCTCGGAAAGGTTATAATTTACTGAATGTGATTATCCAATTTGTATGCATGTATCATTTCTGTATCTAAAGTTAGGAATATTGACTATGTAACCATAAGAACATAAGAATGGCCGTACCGGGTCAGACCAAAGGTCCATCTAGCCCTGTATCCCGTCTACCAACAGTGGCCAATGCAAGGTGCCCCAGAGGGAGTGGACCAACAGGCAATGATCAAGTGATCTCTATCCTGCCATCCATCTCCATCCTCTGACAAACAGAGGGTAGGGACACCATTCCTTACCCATCCTGGCTAATAGCCATTAATGGACTTAACCACCATGAATTTGTCCAGTTCTCTTTTAAACGTTGTTATAGTCCTAGCCTTCACAACCTCCTCAGGTAAGGAGTTCCACAAGTTGACTGTGCGCTGCGTGAAGAAGAACTTCCTTGTATTTGTTTTAAACCTGCTGCCTATTAATTTCATTTGGTGACCCCTAGTTCTTGTATTATGGGAATAAGTAAATAACTTTTCCTTATCCACTTTCTCCACATCACTCATGATTTTATATACCTCTGTCATATCCCCCCTCAGTCTCCTCCTTTCCAAGCTGAAGAGTCCCAGCCTCTTTAATCTCTCCTCATATGGGACCTGTTCCAAACCCCTAATCATTTTAGTTACCCTTTTCTGAACCTTTTCTAGTGCCAGTATATCTTTTTTTAGATGAGGAGACCACATCTGTATGCAGTATTTGAGATGTGGGCATACCATTGATTTATATAAGGGCAATAATATATTCTCAATCTTATTCTCTATCCCCTTTTTAATGATCCCTAACATCCTGTTTGCTTTTTTTTGACCGCCTCTGCACACTGCGCGGACATCTTCAGAGAACTATCCATGATGACTCCAAGATCTTTTTCCTGACTTGTTGTAGCTAAATTAGCCCCCATCATATTGTATGTATAGTTAGGGTTATTTTTTCCAATGTGCATTACCTTACATTTATCCACATTAAATTTCATTTGCCATTTTGTTGCCCAATCACTTAGTTTTGTGAGATCTTTTTGAAGTTCATCACAGTCTGTTTCAAAAAGATCTCACACAAACCATTACAACTGTGTGTGTATTTGGAAGACACCCACCAGACAAGAGGCCATCAGCCTTAATGGGCCATTAGGAAGAAACTATAAGATTTTGAAGATCCTAATCTCTTCTTCCTGAGAGGTGTCCTGGGACGTAGCTGTGACACTACTAGGTCAGGTGGTCCTATCACCTGGTACTAAACACCAGCTTGGACTTCTAGTAATTTTCCACTAAAAGGAGCGGGAGGTCAAGACTGGGAAACAAAAGATTCCCGCCTTATGTAAATCTTATTTAAGGCTGAGGAGTAAGGCAAACAGGACTCATCTCCATTGCCTTCCTGCCCAAGAAGAAAGACTGCTGAAAGTACCTGAAGAGACAAAGGAACTGAGCGTTGGGAAAGGGAAGGGCTGAGTCCAGACTAAGACAGGAGTCTAGTCTGTAAAGAGAAATAACTGGAACTCTAAGCAACAGAAACTCTACAACTTGCCTAAAACCACATTTAGGGTGAGAAATTACTTCTTGAAACCAGTCTCTTTAAGATCTTAAGCTTAGTGTGCATGTTTTGTTTTGTTTGCTTGGTAATCTGCTTTGTTCTGTTTGCTATCCCTTATAATCACTTAAAATCAGCTTTTTATAGTTAATAAACTTGTTGTTGTTTATTGTTAAGCCCAGTTAGTGCAATTTATAATGGGGGGAAGGGGAGAGAAGTTGTGAATATTTCCTCCACCTTGCAGGAGGGGGCAAATTTATGAGCTTGCGTTGTATAGATTTCGCTACAGTGCAAGACAGTTACTTTGTACTTTCCAGAGGGGAGCTGCACTTGAGTGCTGGGCGATTTCCTAGCTGAGTCTTCTCCTAGAGAGCTGTTTGCAGACTCTGTGTGATTCTACAGCTGGTGCGTCCCTACCTGTGTGTGTGCGCTGCCAGAGAGCTTAATTCAGCAAAACAGGAGAGGGACCCCAGGCTAGTGGAGCAGGCAGGCTCAGTGAAATCCCAGTACATCAGGTGGCATCCCAGAAGAGGGATCCAACCCGTCACACCTTCATGCCGGTTTTGTGTTCTATTTTTGGACTTCACAACCCTCTCATCTTAAAGAGGCTGAACTGAAGGTAAGTGTGAATGATTCTCTGGATAACTCTGATCTAGATTCTACAGAAGAGGTGGGCAAACTATGGCCCGCGGGCCACATCCGGCCCACAGGACTGTCCTGCCTGGCCCCGAGCTCCTGGCCCGGGAGGCTAGCCCTGGCCCCTCTCCCGCTGTTCTCCCTCCCCTGCAGCCTCAGCTTGCATGCTCCGCTGCTGGTGCAATGCTCTGGGCGGCGGGGCTGTGAGCTCCTGAGGCAGCGCAGCTGCAAAGCCCGGTCTGACCCAATCTCTGTGCTGTGTGGTGGCGGCCGCAGTGTGGCCTGGCTCCAGCCGGGCAGCGCGGCTGTAGCGCTGCCAGCCACTGGTGCTCCAGGCAGCGTAGTAAGGGGGCACGGAGCGGGGGGGGGGGGTTGGATAGAGGGCAGGGGAGTTCGGGTGGTGGTCAGAGTGTGTGTGGATGGGGTCGGGGGGGAACAGGGAGTTGAATAGGGGCAGAAGTCCCGGGGGGGCAGTCAGGAAGGCTAAACCCCACCCTATGTGCTCCCTAATGCAACATCGCATAAGACAATGAGGCTATATGGTGTGGCATGAAGGGACAATAGATCCTCTGTCTCCGATCATCCATGGAATTTAGTGGTAAACAATATAATGTCATGATTAGAAGACTGGTGTACATGTGCCAAGCTGAGCTCTACTACTATATAAATGTAGCCCTTTTGGTCTGAGGATCTCAAAGCACTTGACAAATGCTAAACCTCACAGCCCACTGGAGGGTAAATAAATGCTATCCCCATTTTCGAGGTGTAAACTTTGGTGAGTCACTGTATGTTTCTGTGCCCTTAAATCACATAGCAAGTCAGTGACAGAGCTGGGAAGAGAACTCAGGAGTCCTCACACTCTCATGTTGTATCCATTAGATTTGGAAGGAAGGCCTAGTGGTCATAGCATGGGATTGGTTCTCCAAAGATCTGCGTTCTCTTCCCAGCCTTCTGCCGTGGACTCCCTGTGGGCAAGTCTTAACCTCTCTGTGCTTCTGTTGCCCTCAATTTATAGATGGGTAATTCTCTCCTAGAGATGGCATGAGAATAAATTCACTTGTAGTGATGAACATCCAGGACAAAAATCCTATAAGCTTAGAGACAGCATTTCCTGATATGCATGACATAGACAAAGACAGACAAAGTGTTTGAATAAATGCATTGATCCAAGAAGACACAACTAGGCTATGCTGGTGCTGCTGAGAACCATCTCTGCAGCTTGCAGAGCATGCCAGGAAGTATGTGCCCTGGGTGAAAGGAAAGGCATGTAGCTTGGGGCAGCAGCCAATTCAGGAAGCAACATGACTGTGTGTACGTACGTCTACCCTGCACTTAGACACCTGTAGCTGGCTTGCACCAGCTGGCTCGGGCTATGGAGCTGTTTAATTGTGGTGTAGATGTTTGGGCTTGGGCTGGATCCTGAGTTCTGGGATCCTCCCACCACGAGCGGCGCCAGGGTTTTTGGCGCCCTAGGCGGGGGTCCTTCCGCGCTCCCAGTCGTCGTCGGCAATTCTGCGGCGGGGGGGGCCTTCCGCACTCCCGGTCTTCGGGGCACTTCGGCGGTGGGTCCCGGAGCAAGTGAAGGATCCGCCGCAGAATTGCTGCCGAAGACCCGGAGCGCAGAAGGACCCCCCGCCGCCGAATTGCTGCCCCCTCCAAATCCTGGTGCCCTAGGCGACCGCCTAGGTCGCCTAAATGGAAGCGCCGGCCCTGCCTCCCACCTTGCCGGGTCCTAGAGCCCAGGCTCCCCACCAAGCTTGAACATCTACATCACAATTAAACAGCTCCATAGCCTGAGCCCAAGTCAGCTGGCATGGACCAGCTGTGGGGTTTTAATGGAAGTGGAGACATACTCTGGGTAAGGAAGGCAGCTGTAACTGGTGATGGACAGCTGCAAGACAGAGTAGGGGTGGGGTATCTGGAGGGAAGGAAAGGAAAAGCTATGGAAGAAAAGCTTGGTAGAGAGGAAGAAGGCTAGAAGACAGAGGAGATGGAGATGTCCTGAAGAAAGCAGGTAGCAAACTTCCCTGCCTTACCAATGTCTGTTCCTCTGACCTACATAAACCATGTCCACAGGCAAAAGTTAAGTCTCCATCTTCTCCCAGGTCTGCTGTGACTGCAAACAGGGTGTCTCTTACACTGAATGGTGGTGGCTTTACAGCTATATGTGAAATTCACTCCTGTGCAGAAGGGTATGGACAACATAAGGACTATGGATTGGGTTGAATTTAACACCAAGTTAATATACTCTCACAGGCAAGGATGTTGACTTATGGGCAAATGGAAATCATCTGTAGTCATTTACCAACGTTAAGTCATTCTTACTTGGCTTGAGATGGAAAAACGGAGACTGTCACTCCTACACCCTAAACCATCCCTGCCCCCTCACACTTTTATCAAGAATCTTTGGTAAAAGGCCAAATAATAGGGGGGAAAACACAGCTTTTCCACTTATTAAACAAATGAAAGAACCCCACAGACTTATTTATAATCATCAAACTTCCCTTTTTATTTAAAGTATGGGAAGGATCATGTTGTGCTCAGGAGTCTGGACGCGCTGGAACAGAGAACTTTCCTTTAATTAGATGTCTATATACCAAAACAGCTATACAACTATAATACCACTACTTTGTTTATCTGTAATGTGTCAAATCTTTTTTGTTTAGCAGAGGAATCTGTTTTCTGGAGTTTTATCGCCCTCTAGTGGCATTTAGTATGTGTGGGTGAAATGTGCAAGGTCTTGTATCAACCTGAGTAGGGAAAACAAGTGGGGTTTTTGTAACCCTATCATTAGTGGAAATCATATCGTTAAAAATTGGTTAGGTTGTTCCAGTCCATCATTGCTTTAGTGCAGGTATAGCTTCACCGATGTTTGCAACAGTGGGAAAGCTCACGTGTAACGACAACCAGTGTTTTTATTGCCGGTTTGATCAGCCCTGCTCAGAGCACAAGGAGCAGCAAAACGATCTGCAGAATACAAATGCCATCTCCCAGCCAAGAAAAGCAAAGGAGGACAGAAATAAAATGGAAAATCAGTGTAAACATACTTACTAGTCTCGTCCTCTAGGAGACGCTAGTGAAAACAAACATTCAGCATCTAAAAGTGGATTATTACAAAATTCATTCTTCATTTTATCCAGTGTGTGACCCTTAAATTATGGTGTTTCATTAGTTGTGCTCTTATTACAGTTGAGTAGAAACTTCCATTATTTAGGAATATTTTTAGTCCCCATTGCTTGATCTGCTGCACAAAAATGAATAAATCCCCTAATGAAAATACCAGTCAATTCTATTAGAATTCTCCAGCTTTCAGTGGTCTCTGTTGGCTTCAACTGGAGGAACCAGTGAACCTAGGAATCAGTTGCTTAATAGACCCATTGAATTGTTTGAAAAGCTAGATGCCAGCTAGACTAATCAGGAACCAGTGGAAAATATTCAGGTGTATGTTTGTTTTCCCCCTCCCCTAGGTTTGCCAAAGACCCCCCCACACACACACACACCCCATTATTGCATGGCAGGAAAACATCTGATGCCAAGTATGTGCCCTGGATTTAAAAATTTTATTAAGATGATGTTAAAAAAAATAGTGAACAGAGTTTGAGCATAGAAGTTTCTGGTTATCAGGGAATAACATACAGATTATCGAGGGTGCAAAGTTTGGTTTAAGATAAGGTGGCATGAGGAATACATAATCTGCAATATCTCCGATTGGGGGTAAAAGGTTGATGAGTCAAAGTACAGACATTGAGATATGAGGGTATGAAGTTCCTAAAGTGGCTATGTTCGGGTGTGGATAATAATGAGTGGATATGATGATGAGGATGGATTGACTCTCATTTGGTGAGATTTAATGTTCAGGGAGTTTATGGTTCCAGTTCATATAATCCAACGGAGAAGGTCACTTGGTCCCTTTCTCCTAGTGGGAGAACGATGTCACCCTGGCTCACGCCTCCTGGTACTGTCGGTGGCTGGTGATGTGCTCGATGTAGATGTCCCTGGACCATCGGATGGCATCTAAGACCATGAGGCGCCGCATGAGACATGCGTAGCGTCGACCGATCCCGCAGATCCGCAGCACACGTTCGTTGCAGGGGTCCCAGGCACCCAGGGCTCCGACAATCAGTGCATCCATCTGCACCTCATAGCCCTTCGCTCTCAAAGTGTCAGCCAGTATTGCATCTCACTCCCATCCCACCGTGAGATGCTTACAACTTCTTGAAAAATTCCTCTGACTTGAAAGTCTACATGCCCCTTTGAAGCTCCAAAATATATCTGTGTGTGTGTGTGTATGGGGGGGGGGGGGAACTTGGCAAAAACCCCTGTTGCCATGTTAAAATTCAAACAAAGGAAAGGGGGAATTTGAGGCTACCCTTTTTTTAATTAGGATACTGAAGTTTAGGACTTAAATCCATGTTTAGACACTTTAAAAAGGGGAATTTTTTTTTTCAGAACCTGAGCTTGAAAATTTTGGCCAGCAAGTATTGAGTGCAAAGGACCTGATCCAAAGCTGCTCAAAGTCAGTGGGAGTCTTGTCATTAACTTCAGTGAGGTTTGGATTCGGCTGATTATGCATGAAGTTTTCAGAAGTATACTGCACTGGCCTGTGCACTCCTACTCCGACTGAAGTCAATGGTAAAACTCTCACTGACTTCAATGGGAGCAGAGTTAGGCCAATGCTGAAGGCTTTTGAAAATGCAACTAAGTATAGAGGGCGTGACTGTAAAACAGCCACCCTCGGTATATGAAGAACACACAAACTCAACTTTATTGTGCAAATAACTGAACTCTGCTATTTCCTTCCTGCACTCCGTTTAGTCTAGATTGTTTTAACAGACAAGCATTATTTCAGTCTTTGGATATTTGTTTTTAAATTTAAACTAGGATTAGATGCAGTAACAGGAAGGTTAATTCAGCCAAGTTTTCATTCCGGAGATGGCTGTTGGTGAGCAAAAACATGACCCTGGAAAAGTACTGGTAGTTGCTCACGGCTGTGAAGCAGGAGCTGGGAAGGCCCCCCACAGGAAAGATCCCGTTAAATGTGGGAATGTTACAGATGCTCCAGGTATTTTACCTGATGAGGTATTTTACTTACTTCTGCACTAGCTTTCCAGGGACTGCTGCTGCTTGAGCACATGTAAATGTGTCATCAACTTCACAGCAAGTTGATGGGTAGATTTTTGTAACGGGGAAATGACTGGACTAAACTAAAAAGAAAAGGGTGGGGAAGGGGAGGAGGGTTGTCTGGAATTTCCTGAATTTTGATGTGCAACAATGTCTTATATTTTTTGTTTGTGTTTTTTAAAGTTCCAATATTGGTGCCGTGTGTGTGTGTGTGTGAGAATGGGACCACTGCCCTCTACTGGGTGAAATGTCTAGCCTATTCCAATTCATATTATCATCTAGTGGATATAAATTATACACAATAATGCTGTATTTTTTTTGGTTCACTGGCCAAACTGGAAAAAACATTAATTGTTTTGGGTCAACCCGAAACAAACTTTGTGAATTTTTTGGCAAACTGAAAAAGTTTAAAAAAAAATCCAAATTGAACAAAAGGTTTCATCTGTTTAATTTTTTAAAAATACAATTCAGGTAAAATTTGAAATGAAAACTCGCTTTCAATTGAAAATGTCCAACATACAAAGTTTGTTTGACTGAAACAATTCAGTCAATTCAACTGAACTCACGAACTGTTTCAGTCAATCTGAATCCGCATTTTTTTTTCACATGGGGGCAGGGGGAAATCCAAAAGCTTTCACTTAACTTTAACCCATGGTTTACAAGCTATCTAATATGGAGCAGGCATTCCTAGATAATGTTACAATATCTGTTTAAATATGCACTTCGGTTGGTCAGTGCTATGCCGATAGCTTGCCATGGGTTTGTTATATGGTCCCCATCAGTTTTGAACAATTAACAGGGTTGTGAATACTGGTAAAGTTCGGAGTCCCATATAAGGTGGCTTCATACAGGCAGGAAGCTTCAGTAGACTGCACTGGTATTCTTGCTGCTTATTGTTCATTCCCCAGGTGCTCCTTCACCAGCTGATAGTTTATGTGGTGCCTATGTCTGCTTGGAGCATCCTGGGTAAGGTTGAGTGGGTGACAGCAACAGGGCAGAAGTACTGAGTTTTACATGAACTTTTTTGTGTGGAGAGGCTATAAGGTGGTAGGTAAGTGGACATAGAGCTTAGCATTACCATGGTCACTTGGGGACAGAAAAGACCCAGATCTCTTGGGAAGAGAGAGTAGCTTAAAGGTTTTAGCATCAGGTTTGAAATACCCAGATGCCTTACACCTGCAGAGTTGTTGTGTCCTGATAGATGCTGAATTCCATGCAATTTACTGTGTATTGCTGATTCAGAGGAGGCCTTAAAAATCATAGAAATATAGGGCTGGAAGGGACCCTCAAAGTCATCAAGTCCAGCCTCCTACACTAACGCAGGATCAAGTAATCCTAGACCATCCCTGATAGGTGTTTGTCCAACCTGTTCTTAAAAACCTTCAATCATGAGGATTCTACAGCATCCCTTGGAAGCCTTTCCAGAATTTAACAACCCTTATAGTCAGAAAGCTTTTCCTAGTATCTAACCTAAATCTCCCTTGACACAGATTAAGCCAATTACTTGTCCTTCCTTCAATGGATATGGAGAACAATTAATCACAGCCTTCTTTGTAACAGCCCTTAGCATATTTAAAGACTGTTATCTGGTCCCCACTCAGTCTTCTTTTCTCAAGACTAAATATACCCAAGTTTTTAAATCTTTCCTTGTAGGTCAGGTTTTCTAAACCTTTGATCATTTTTGTTGATCTCCTCTACACTGTCTTCAGCTTGTCCACATCTTCCTTAAAGTGTGGCACCCGTAATTGGACACCATACTCCATATGAAGCCTCCAGTACCAAGCAGCTTGGGACAATTACCTTCCTTGTCTTATATACAACACTCCTGTTAATACACCCCAGAATATTAGCCTTTTTTGCAACTGTATCACATTGTTTACTCATATTCAATTTGTGATCCACTGTAACCCCAGATCCTTTAGCAGTACTTCCTCCTAGCCACTTATCCCCATTTTGTAGTTGTGCATTTGATTTCCCCCCCCCCAACTCCCTCAGTGAAATACTTTGCATTTGTCTTTATTGAATTTCCTATAGTTGACTTCAGACCAATTCTCCAATTTGTCAAGGTCTTGTTGAATTTTAATCCTGTCCTCCAAAGTGCTTGGTGTCATCTACAGATTTTATAAGCATACTCTCTACTCCATTATCCAAGTCATCAATGAAAATATTGAATAGTTCCAGACCCAGGACTGACCCCCGTCAGACCACCCCCACTAGATATGCCCTCCCAGCTTGACTGTGAACCACTGATAACTACTCTTTGAGTACAGTCTTTCAACCAGTTGTGTACCCACCTCACAATAATTTAATCTAGACTGCATTTTCCTAGTTTGTTTATGAAACTGCCATGTGGGACTGTGTCAAAAACCTTACTAAAATCAAGATATCATGTCTACAGCTTCCTCTCCCCCATCCCATCCACTAGGCCAGTAACCCTTTTAAAGAAGGAAATTAGGTTGGTTTGGCAACGTTTGTTCTGGAGAAATCTATGCTGGTTATTCCTTATAACTTTATTATGCTCTAGGTGCTTATAAATTGTTCTGATATCTTTCCAGGTATAGAAGTTAGGCTGACTAGTCTATAATTCCTCACGTCCTCTTTGTTTCCCCTTTTTAAAGATATGTACTATGTTTACCCTTCTCCAGTCCTCTGGGACCTTGTCTGTCCTCCATGAGTTCTCTAAGAGAACTGCTAGCAGTTCTCAGGTTGCTTCAGCTAGTTCCTTAAGTACCCTAGGACTAGGATGAATTTCATCAAGCTCTGCTGAATTGAATACATCTAAATTATCAAATACTCTTTAACCTGGTCTTTCCCTATTTTGGCTTGCATTCCTTCCTCCTTGTTGTTAATATTAATTGTGCTGGGTATCTGGTTACCATTAGCCTTTAAGTGAAGACTGAAGCAAAACAGGCATTAAACACCTCCACTTTCTTCATGTCCTCAATTATTAGCTCTCCTTCCCTGCTAAGTAGAGGACCTATGCTTCTTTCCTTTGTCTTTCTCTTGCTCCTAATGTATTTAAAGAACCTCTTCTTATTGCTTTTTGTGTCCCTTGCTAGGTGTGGCTCATTTTGTGCCTTACACTTTCTGATTTTTTTTTCTCCCTACATGCCTGTGCTATTCCTTTGTGTACTCCTCCTTAGCAATTCATCCCCGTTTCCATTTTCTGTAGTCAGTCCTCTGGGGTTGTTAAAGTCTGCATTTTAGAGGTGTGTTCTCCTTATTCTGCTGCTCTTGCTCCTTCCTTTCCTTACAATCACGAAATCCATCATTTCAGTATCACTTTAACCCACATTGCCTCCAACCTTCAGCTTCACTACCAATTCTTCCTTGTTGGTCAGAATCAAGTCTAAAATAGCTGTCTCCTGGTTGCTTCCTCCACTTTCTGAAACACAAAGTTGTTTTGTCTGCTCCGTGTGGCCATTGGATTCGAAGCTCATTCCACAAGATTAGGCGTTTGCCGTGGTGTCCTTAGCCAAACAATTTAACCACAGCCAGCTGTATGCTGTGCACTATGTCCCTGCTAGACACCTGGTTGTTGCCCTCCATCCCGTGGATGGCTGCTTTTGTGGTTCTCTATGTGCTTTATATTGCTTATTATGCACATTGGGGATTAGACCACTGTGCTTTATAAAAATAAAATATCATTATTAGTCACAGGGTCATTTAGAGGCCAAGTGGAAACCATGAAGATTGGTAAACTGCTGCCCAGCCATGCTTGCCTTCCGACAGCTGATTTCAACAGTGTTCATTTTAATTAAAGTGACCTCCATTCTAATGTTCAGAATCCCAGGGTATGATTGAGGAGATACATGTGAATGCATCCCTTGATATAGGTGGCTGCTAAACTGTCTAGCACTAAGAAGGTCAAGGCCCACTGTCATAATCCAGGGAGATCTGAGTCAATTTACAATCTCATTTCCTAACTTTTCACCTCTAGAATAGCAACTGTGTGCTCTTGAATCACTCCCCTCTATTTATGCCTCTCACCTCATTACATATTATCTTTTATTTAGTACAGGTTCTCTTTTTATCCTCTAAAGGGATCTAGTCCTGGTATCACAGACATACACAAATGTGCTTTGCTAGGACAGGTGACTGAAAGGTTAGCATGCTTAATAGGGGGTGATTTCTATTAAATACATACCTTCTTCACTGAAACGTAATTGGATTAGAACTGATAAAGGAGCATATCTTTCCTTTATCCCTGCCTATGAAAGCATCAACTTTGCTTGTGTCCCTGATCCATCAAGTAGGCAGCTGGTGTAAATCAAGTCAATAGGTTACACCTGTTTGCACCAACTGAGGACTGGGCTCAGTGTTTCACCACCGTCTGTTATGCTAAGCAAATACTTTAAATGCTATTTTGTGGTTTGTGTGTGTGGGTGTATGTGTGTAAGGCAAGGGTGTAAAAACAAACATGGCTGTGTTAAGGGCCCCTTTCCAATAAAAGCATAACTGAAATCTTAAGAGGAGATTTTATTTTAAGCATATGCAAATTCTATTTCCCCCCTGTCTGTTGTTGTTGCGTTTCTTACTTCCTCGCCTCAGACCTTACTCATCAGACCTTGGTTCCTTACTAGTTGCACAACACGTTCCAGCCGACCGGGCTATCTCCTCATCATTTCTAAAAAGGCTGGATTTATAACTGCTTTCAGCATGCAATTGCTTTGGCTTTGATTAGCTCCCTGTCTGTAGGCCGGTTAGAAAGGGTTCAAAGGAATGTTATGTTTATGTACATTGGAGGGTTAAAATGACTACATTCTTTGAGTTATGTTACTAAACACTTCATTGGCCCTGGAATGCATGGAAGGGGAGGGAGGGGGAATTTGTGATTGCAAACTGGCTATCTTATCTTTAATTTTATTCATTTTGAAAAGGCATTGCACAGGTGATGGAGTTGCTGAGTGAGCGAGTGGCTCCACACCTCAGGGACTTGTGCATCCCAGTTTATTCAGGCTGAAAGATTGCAAATCAAATGAGGAGAGTTAAGCTAGTCAAAGCTTTGCTCTCAGAGTGTTGGGTTACAGGTAAGGTTAGTTCCTGGCAGCCACAGTGCTCCGTAATGTGGGCCCCTGACAGTCTGGGAGCTGAAAGCTTTGTGTTATGCATGAAACCAAAAGATGGTGCTCTTAGAATGCTGGTGGGGGGTGGTAAACAGCGATTCCAACCTCCACTATATTCTACACTGTAGGGGGTCGGCAAATATTTTAATTCTCTCCTTGTTTCATGGCTGTTTCTTTTCTTTTTTTCAAGTATGTTTTTCATGCTTGTGGAAAATGATTGCTTATGTGATAACTGGGATTGTAGGCAGAGTCCAGCAAAGCAATGGAAGTCCTGCCACCATAGGTGCTGGGAATGCTGCACCACTCCCGGGCTTCAAGTAGTTTCCATCAGATACAAGGTTAACAACTTGATTCAATGGCTCTCAACACCCCCCACTATACAAATTGTCCCAGCACCCCTGGCTACCCCCTCAGGGAAGGAGGGGCTACAAGGCCCAGAAACCAACAAACTGGGGGAGAGGGCGGGGTACCAAAACACAACCAGGGATGAGGGGTGCAGATCACTGGGTCAAAACAAGGGATCTAGAAGGGGGCACCAAGCGGAGAATCCCAGACAATGCTCAGTGCTTTGGCAGCCTGTTTCATTCCTGGGTGGTGGGCAGAGCCACCTGGACAAAAGCTCAGGGCCCAGTCTAGGGAGGGGCCACAGAGCTTAGTAGAAAACTGATCACTTGGGAGAAGGAGAATTAAACAGGAACGGGAGTGTGGGTTAGAGGTATAAAACCAGGGAACTGGAGAGGGACACCAAGCGGAGAGCCCCACTGCTCTGCCAGAATGACAGCTCTGGAGTCTGAAATCTTCTTTTATCCACAGATCAGGTACACCACAGGCAGCAGCAATGCAAAATTCCCCACATTGGCCTGCAGTTTGCCTCAAGCCTGACCTAGAGGAAACATGCCTTGGCATAGAGACTGTCCCCTTGGCCTCTACCGAGACTATTGAAAAAGCATGTGGTGGAGGTTGGTCTGATAGGATTCAGATAATCAAGTCTTTTAGCGTAGCTGAGCAGCATTCTCATGGCTTTTGGTTGCTGCCAACATGAGCTGGACAGGAACTGATGACCTAGAGGTGAAGGGCTTTGTACCCGATTACCAGTCCCCTGAGACCCTCTCTCACACCCCGATTCAATAATAAAGGCTCTAGTCTAACTTTTTATATTTCCAGGAGTATCTTTAATTATGTTGCCCACCAAGACAGATGCCTAGTGTGTCCAGCAGTCTGCTCTGTTGAGATTGGGAATGGGTAGATACCCAAGTAGGACTTGGGTAACACCTCGAATGAGGAATTTAAATGTGGTTGTGGGGGATTCTCTTTATATAACTTGAGGCGACTGCAAATTTCATCCTGTGCTCAAGGCTGATCCGAGGTGACTATAGGAGGCACCAAGGTGGAAGGGACACCCACAGTGCTGCAGCTAATCTTATCTGAGAAACTGCAATCAGCCGTTGGGGCACGAAAGGTTCTGACATGGATCCTGCCTGCAGCTTATAATTACATGGAGTTTTGCCATAAGAAGACACCCTCGTCCATTGGCTGCTGCATGGGAACAGATAAAGTTCTTGCCCCCAAAATTGGGGGAGTAATACGTAATGAATACAGGTCACTGGTTCAGAGCAATTTCGATTGCTCGGTAAACTGGCCAAGCAAACAGTATATTTTTTTTATACAGCTAAATGTAAATGTGTGCATCTAGGAACAAAGACTGTAGGCCATACTTACAGGATGGGGGACTCTGCCCTGGGAAGCAGTGACTCTGAAAAAGATTTGGGTGTCATGGCGGATCATCAGCTGAATATGAGCTCCCAGTGTGATGCTGTGACCAAAAGGGTTAATGTGATCCTGGGATGCATAAACAGGGGAATCCCAAGTAGGATTAGAGAGGTTATTTTTCCTCCATATTTGGCACTGCTGCTGGAATACTGTGTCCAGTTCTGGGGCCACAGTTCAAGAAGGGTGTTGATAAATTGGAGAGGGTTCACAAAGAGAAGGTTAAGGGGTGACTTGATGACCGTCTATAAGTGTCTACAGGGGGAACAGATATTTGATGGTTGCCTCTTCAGTCTAGCAGAGAAAGGTGTAATGTGATCCAATGGCTGGAAGTTAAAGCTACAGAAGTTCAAACTGGAATGAAGGCATACATTTTTGACCGTGAGGGTGTGAGAGAGCAGAGGGAGTGATGACGCTGCCAGCAGGAGACCTGGAGCAGGCTTGCTAAATGAGCTAACCAGAGACACCTGGCATGGGGAGGGAACCATAAGCAGCTGGTTCCCTGTAAGAGAGCTGAAGCAGTTGGTTGAGGCAGCTGATTCTGGGGAGTCAGCTCTGAGCAGGACAGCTCCAAGCTAAACCCCTAGGCACATCACCCGCTAAGAATTCCTAAAAAAAGACTAGAAGAAGGAACCCTCCTGCTCACCCTGGTTGTGAGGGAAGAGCCATGCCTTGGGACAGATCTTTGGCAGAGTGAGTTTTACGTTTGAGTTATTGTCAGGGGGAAACCAGGCCCTTATAAAACCAGGCTTGGTGATTGGACAAGCAAGTGTGGTGTCTCTGTAAAAGGGCCTGGAAGAGGGAGAATAAAGGGAAGAGCAGAGGCACTTGGCCTCACGAGGGCACACAGGGGCAGCCCGCTCATCCACAGAGGGTAATTAACAATTGCAACAACTGACCAAGGGTGGTGGGGGATTCTTCATCACTGACTATTTTTAAATCAAGATGGGATGTTTCACTAAAAGCTAGGCTCTAGGAATTATGGTGGGGAAGTTCCATGGCCTGTGCTACACAGGAGGTCAGGCTAGATGATCACAATGGTCTCTTCTGGCCTCGAAATCTATAAAGTGAATAGTCTGGAACAAGGCTTTGAGCAAACATTCCGCATGCTTGTTGCAGTTCCCAGTATTACCAAATGATGTATTTACCAAAGGAATTGGATGCATTACTTAAGAACTGATTCAGCTGAGTGAAATATCATCGTTCTAATGCTGGCCAGGTCTGAGTGCTAGCCTGTAGAAGCGTCAGTCTCACAAGATACACCAGGGTTACGGACTGACCGGTCAACCAGACACCAAGTGAAACCGGAAGTAACCAATCAGGCAGCTGCAGAGGACCCCTCTCCCAAAATACTGTACAATGCCTGTATTACATCTTAAAGGTAGGAACATCTGGGCTGCCTTTCTCTATCCCCACACGTGGGGCAGCCACTTACAGCAAGACACTGGGACTGCCAGCCCAAGGCAGTGGAAGCCAGCAGAGCAGAAGCAGCCCTGGGGTCTGCACCACTTTCACGGGGAGGGGGATGTGTGATGGGTTGGATCACAGATACCCCCATGTGACAGCCACCTGATGTGCTGAGACTACCTCTAAGCTTGTTTTCCCTGGCTGCTTGGGACTTCAGTACCCTGCCTGGTTATGCCAGACACGCTAGCCTGCTACAAACACAGACCCAAGTCTGAACCACATCCCCCAAAAGCTGCAGGCTTAACTGAAGACAGCTTAAAAAATGCTCCTGTCTCCAACACCCGGTTCCCAATGGAATCCAAACCCCAAATAAATCAGTTTTACTCTGTATAAAGCTTATACAGGGTAAAATCATAAATTGTTCATCCTCTATAACACTGATGGAGAGATAGGCACAGCTATTTACCTCCCCCCCCCAGGTATTAATACTTGCTCTGGGTTAATTAATAAGTAAAAAGTGATTTTATTAAATATATAAAGTAGGATTTAAGTGGTTCCAAGTAATAACAGACGTAACGAAGCAAGTTACCAAGCAAAGTAAAATAAAACATGCAAGTCTAAGCCTAATACAGAAATGTAGGTAAATCTCACCCTCAGAGATGTTCCAATAAGCTTCTTTTACAGACTAGACTTCCTCTTAGTCTGGGTTCAGCAATCACTCACACCCCCATAGTTACTGTCCTTTTGTTCCAGTTTCTTTCAGGCATCTCTTTGGGGTGGAAAGGCCATCTCTTGAGCCAGCTGAAGCCAAAATGGAGGGGTTTCCAAGGGCTTATATAGTCTTTCTCTTGTGGGTGGAAAACCCTCTCTTCTCTTGTGCAAAATCCCCTCAACAAGATGGATTTTTTCAGTCACCTGGGCAAGTCACATGTCTATGAATGATTCAACTTTTTGCAGGCTGACGCCATTGTTTACATGTTAGTTTGAACATTCCCAGGAAAGCTTAGATGTGGATTAGCATCTCCCAAGGTCCATTGTTAGCTAGGTACTCCCAATTACTTGACTAACCCCTTCACACTATGTTGATCAAATCTGCCTTATATGCTTCCTACAGCAAACACTTTAAATACAAGCATAGAGCCAATGCTTATAACTTCAGATATAAAAATGATACATGCATATGAATAGAATGAATACATTCAGTAGAACATAACCTTTGCAAAGATATGTTACATGTTATGTTACATCTAGGATAAAACATATTCCAGTTATGTCATATTTACACTCATAAGCATATTTTTAGAAAGCATTATGGGGTGCAACGTCACAGGACGCACACACCTCCCCCTTTCTGCTGGGCAGGGGACAAGCTTGCAAACTCATGTTGGGGCTGAGTAGGGAGCTCAGCTCCTTCTGAAGCTTGGCCCAGAGTGTCATCTGCTGGATCTGGAGCCCAAACTGTGCTTTGTTCAAGTTACAAGCACTTCAGCGTTACGGACAACTTCCCGAGGTGTTCGTAATTCTGAGGTTCTACTGTAAAGCTGTTTTGGGGGTTGCTTTAACTTCTTCCCCTGATTTTTTCCAAAGATCAGTCCATTTTGGATATGAAGATACCTGTAGCTTTCTCGGTTAAGAGAGTGCCTCTTCTTTTTCCGGTTCCCCCATTTTAGATGTTTGTATCTCCATCATATCCCTGGTGACTTTCCAAAGGTGCAAGCACAGTTCTGTGGGCCAGACTCTGCCCTGATGAGCATGGGAGCCACCAGGACTGGGAGAAGGACATGCTTACATCACTCCGTGATGTTACATGACTAGTCACAAATAATGTAACATGTCAAAAGAGGGCGGTTGTGCAAACTATAGGGTTACATTTTCAATTCACGTGGGAAATAATTGTGCAGTGCTGTTGTTGGTGCAGAAGTGACTGCATTTCATTGGGTTTAACACTTCCCAGGGATCCCCAGTCTTTTGAGGAACCTTGCTCCCACCTGCTGTAGCATGAGGAAGCATTCTCTGTGCCTGCTCAGCGTCAGCTCCTTGACTCTCCCAGCCATGAGCAACACAAGCACTCCCCTGTGACCCTACGCAGGCTCTGCTGTCCCTCTGCAGGTTAGTGATCGGTATGCTGCAACTCCCAGGCCCTCCAAGAATCCGTGTGCAGCCCCTGTTTGACAAGCACTGATTTGCTGTTCTCAAAGGAACAGTATACCTCAGCTTAACAGTTACATCTTAGATCACCACTCTGCTTAACACACAGCACTTAGCTATGTTGATTAGTGAAAAAAAGCAAAAGTTCATTTAACAAAGAGATCAGATTCAAGAAGTAGCAGGTAAAAGTATTGGAAATAAATGGTTATATGTAAAATAAAATCATAACACGCATTCTACAGCCTAGACTTAACTAAGAAGATAATTCCCCTGTCTAATGACATTTAGCTTATCAAAGTCTTTGCAGCGTTTTCCAGCCAGGCTGGTTGTGACCCTCCTTTCATAAGACCATGGGCATCTCCTTTCATCTCTAAGACCATCCTTTCGTAAGACCATGCTGGCAGTTGGTCTCCTTGGAGAAGGATGAAGGGTGTCTCCCTGCACCCCAAGTTACAGTCCAACAATCCATTGGCTTTATTTGTAAACAGGATAGCTCCCCACGTTCATTTTTTTCCTGTATGCTCCTTTCTTGTTGTTTCCACAATCTCTTGATTAGCATTCAGCTCAGACTGTAGACAGGCTTCCATTGTGAAGCAGACAATATGCACAGGACCACCCAGAGAGAGAGAGAGAGAGAGAGAGAAACATCTCTTCCCTCCTGCCTGACAGGAGGATGTTGATCACCTTCTGGTGACCTGCCTTCACTTGCAGACCTTAAGAACATAACTTTCAGTATAGAAAGATAACTTCTTAAATATTATCCACACTTATATTTTGCAAAGATTAAGATAATCAGTGGGCTATTGGCTCTCAGTAGAGACTTCACACGCCACCCTTTGGTGAATTGTTGTGTATATACATGATTCAGGGGATCCCCGTAAGCTCCTTTGCACCTCTTATGCTCTCTGCCAGTTGTCACATTTATGGGTGAAGTAAACCCTGTACTCAAAGACACTGGTTCACCACTGTAGGACTTCAGTTTTATGCTAATGTGATTCCAATGAAATCATACAGTTGTACTGATGTAAACCTGGACTATCACAGCATGACTCAGTCTTACAGAGTGTTCTGGGATGAAGAGTACAACATCAATGTCAGATACTAAGACGGGGTGGGCAAACTTTTTGGGACGAGGGCCACATCTGGATGGGGAAATTGTATGCAGGGCCGGGTAGGGGGATGGGGTGTGGGAGGGAATGCAGGGTATAGGAGGGGGTGCGGTGTGCAGGAAGGGGCTCATGGCAAGGGATTGGGGCAGAGAAGGGGTGCGGGGTGTCTGAGGAGGCTCAGGGAAGGGGGGTTGGGGTGCAGGAGGGGTGCCTCCAGGTACCTCCCCCGATGCTCCCATTGGCTGCGGTTCCCCATTCTCGGCCTATGGGAGCTGCGGGGGGTGGTGTCTGGAGGCAAGGGCTACGCACGCGGAGCCCTCTGCCCCCTTGCCTGGGGAGCAATCCCACCTGAGGGCCGGCAGCGCCATGGGGGGCAATCCCGCGGGCTGGCGTGGGCCGTAGTTTGCCCACCCCTGTTCAAAGATATTTCTGTATATTTTCCATAGGCTCTAGGGGAACTGGACTTAGAGTGAGAATGAGCTGGGTTCTGGTCCTAGCTCTGCCATTTATCTGTTCTGTGGCTTTAGGCAAGTCTCTTGTCTCTAATTAGATTGCAAGCATGGGCTGTCTCTGTGTTTTGTGCCCTGCCTAACACAATAATAGGCCATTCTTCTTGATTGGGTGCTACTGTATGCTAATAATCAAAAACTCTTAGAAAGCAGCTGCCTTATGAACATGTGTTCTTTTGTGAGATGCAAGCATAAGCTAGGTATTTTCAGTGTATATCCTTTCCCTGCGGAATGCACATAACTTTGTTTATACTAACAGGAGTTAATCACAGGTCTTGGTGTGAGAATAGCACCTTAAATCTGTGATCATAATCTTTGTAATCTGTAACAGAGTAAATGTGTTTGTCCCTGTATTTCCATGAAGTAGGAATACAGTATCTATAAGTATTTAAGTGGAAACAGCATGGCAAATACTTAGAAGTGAAATTGCTTTGTTTCTTTGTGCATTAAGTAACTTCCTTCTGGCTCAGAGTAGTCACTGTACTGTGATGTTCTTGTTTGTTCTGGATGTTTCAACTCCTTATCTCTATCTCTTACAGCTTGTTTATTGAACTCTGGGTCAGTTTATTCAGGTTTAATGACTCTTCCACAGCATGTTTTCATTCCAGACAGAAGGAGTATTCAATATGCCATTGTAGGTTTCTTTTAAAGGGTTGATTTTAGGTCACTGGTTGAAGTGGGAGCAGAATGTTATGGGTGTTTGTAGCCGTCTCCTTTCATTACGCATGGCTCTTGCTTGTCCCCTACTTTCTCAATTCTGCCAGCACAAGGAGATTTCAGTGAAGGTGAAAAAGGAACCGATGCCTCTGCAGATGTAGAGTGAGAGTATCCTCATTAGTGAGAAGAGGCTTAAAAAGGGGAAGAAAGATGGTAAAGGACAGGGTTGGAGGAATAAGTGACCTAGGTTCTTTTCCTACTGCTGCCACAAAAACCTTGAGTGACCTTGAGCAAATCACTTGTGACTTTCTTTTATACTGTTCTGTGGTTTCTTCATCTGTAAATTTTGAATATTTGCCTACCTTTCCGGATTGTGAACATTCATTCACGTTTGCTCAGTGCTTTGTGATCCTCAGATGGAAGGTCTGACAGAACTGCAAGTTGCTATTTTATTAACAACTCGGATCAAGATGAACAATGACTGTTCACCCCTCCTTTGCTGTAATATGTTCTCATTCCTAGACTGCAAGACAAGAAATACCGCGTTATTTAAATGCAATCTTGTACAGTTACCAAGCATTATATAGCAAATATTATGCAAAATTATCATAATGCTGACCTAGTCACTAGGCAGATCTTTCTGTCCAGGAGTAGCATCCCATTCCAGCTGGGAGTTGTGAAGTTGTAATAAATCTGAGCTTTAAGAGCCGTTCTCACACTATCATCTCATGCTTTCACAAATACAAAGACTTTTTAAAAAGTATCTCTGATAAAACTTTAGCCTTTCAAAAGCCGAGTTTGTAAGGGGGTGTGGAGATTTTTTTGATGTACCACTGGAACACTGCGGCCCTGGCATCTTGGCTTCCTTATTTTCCTCTCTGCCATATTCAGTTCCACTGTCTTTTCAGTTGCAGGAATTTGAAAGCTGACCAGCAGCCTTACTGTTGTGCCTAATTATCTTAGGCCTGGTCTAAACTGGGGGGGTTGGGGTGGGGAGGGAGGGAGGGATCGATCTAAGATACGCAACTTCAGCTACATGAATAATGTAGCTGAAGTCAATGTACTTAGATCTACCCACCATGGTGTCTTCACTGTGGTGAGTCGACTGCTGTCGCTCCCCCGTCGACTCCACCTGCGCCTCTTGCGGCACTGGAGCACAGGAGTTGACAGAGTGCTCGGGGGTTGATTTACCACATCTAGACTAGACGCGATAAATCAACCCCTGCTGGATCGATCTCTGCCTGCCTATCCGGCAGGTAGTATAGACATATCCTTAGAGAAAGAGATGAGGGCAAATTGCTTCTCCTATTTCATTCCCTTGACAACAATGACTTCCCTTCCTTCCTTCATCTCACTTACCATTCAGTCAGTGCCAAGCTACTATTGGGATGCAGAGACCCCAGTGTGTCTCAGGGAATAGAAAGGTCTAGGTCAATGTACCAAGCAAACCAGAAGAACATATTGGTGCTGACTGTGGTAAGAAGTGGAACTCTTGCATAAGAATGGCCATACTGGGTCAGACCAATAGTCCATTTAGCCCAGTATCCTGTCTTCTGACAGTGGCCAATGCCAGATTCCTCAGAGGAAATTTAAGATAAAAGACTATCATCAATTGATCCAACCCCAGTCATCCACTCCCAGCTTCCGGCAAACTAGGCTAGGGACACTCGGAGCATGGGGTTGAATCCCTGATCATCTTGGCTAATAGCCATTGATGAACCTATCCTCAACTCTTCATGTTACACTTACATCCCACTTCAACTGAGACTATTTTGCCTGTATGTGGTGGGAATGTTGATTGTCAGTTCTTATTTAATGCCAACTCAGTCTGCCTGGACCAAGGGGGGGAGGGATTGCATAGTGGTTTGAGCATTGGTCTGTTAAACCCAGGGTTGTGAGTTCAATCCTTGAGGGGGCCACTTAGGGATCTGGGGCAAAATCAGTACTTGGTCCTGCTAGTGAAGGCAGGGGGCTGGACTTGATGACCTTTTTGGGGTCCCTTCCAGCTCTATGAGATAGGTATATCTCCATATATTACGTTATCAGAGTTCATTGAAGTCCGAGCTGCTGTTTGGACAGGCTGTGGCTGGACAGTCGCAGCATCTTCCCCTTCCATCCAAATTGAGTCCTATAGACTATCTTTATGTGCCATAATCAACAGGTCCAACATAATCATCAGGTCCAAGCCACCCATGCTTGTAAGTCATTTAACTTAGCTTTTTCCTATACACAGACTGTGTGGAACAAGATGAACTATTGTCTAGGAAAATCTATATTGGGGATGTACACTGGGGATGTACAATGGATACCCTGCTGAATGCATTGCTGAACTTGGAGGCCACTGTCATCCTGAACTCTTGCCCAAAGCAGGAAAGGTGCAGGTTATTCCACCTTACTTAAGTTATGATGCAGTTGCGTGAAAAGGAATTAGAGTGGTCATAGACCATGTGTCCTAGATTTGTCATTCTGCATGGTCTTGTCATAAAGTCCTTGCTATAATAGGCAGGTGGGGAGGAAGGGAAACTAAAAAAAAAGTGGGGTTATTTGGAAGGTCTGACTTAAAACGTAAATAAATAAAAATTGAGGAAGGACATCAAAAATGAGGAAAGTTGAGGTTGCTGTTGAGTTCTAATTCTCTATAATCAACATAATGTGATGTTTTCACCCCCACTTATGTCAGTTTCCACATTAGTGGTATCTCTACCTCTCTCCCCAGCCCAAGTCATATGTTTTGTTAGGCTCCAATTTTAGAAAACAGGAAGGTACAACATGTGCCCATGAAATATGTACATGTAGCAATCACACATTTGGGTGGAGTGGGGGGAGTATTTAAACTATTTGGGGATGTGTTTTTTCTCATGTTTTTTTTTTTTTTTTTTTTGGTTTGGTTGGTTGGGTTTTTTTTATTTGACAGTCATAATAGTCTTGTGGCTAAGGCATGGGATGGAGACTTGAGAGACAACAGTTCAATTCCTGATTGTGCCACTGACTTGACGTCACTTCATCTATCTTTGTGTCAATTCCCCACCTCTAAAATAGCAATAACAGGAATTAGTTAGTTGCCCTGGAGTCCCAACCCTTTCATCCCTATCACAAGCAGGATGGGGCCCCATTGTGAAATTAATTTTAAAAAACACAACAGAGAGATGTAACTTTTACGTGAAAGCTAGCCCGTTTTAAAAAATGAGTATTGCCCCAAGTGCAAATAACAATACAGCATGCCACAGCACATACACCACAGTATCATGGTGTAAACATCTTTCCTCACAAAGATCTCAGTTATTGGCATATGATAGACATGAAAACAAAGCATTTCAAGCATCTCTCTGTTCTGGTCTACATGGAGAAGTTGACCAGCATAGCTATTCTGGAATAATAATAAAAAAAATATATTCCCCAATAGTCAGAGGGCACAGTGGATTGGAAGCTACAGGACACATTTGTCTGTGTTTTCAGGGACCCTGATGCTGAATGGCCTTTGTAGCAGGTGGATTCAGTTTTCTTCCTCAGAGTTCAGCTTACAAATAAACTTGAGACAGGGAGAATACCAAATACCCAGGGAAGAAAAAGAGAGACTCTTCCCCATGGAGACTAGCCCTGCAATGGCCCAGATTAGCTATATTCCACAATAGCTCCTTGTATCGGGGTGGTCGCTTACTTAGCTCCCCCTTGTGGCTAGGGTCACTTTGCAGGCACGCAATCCCTGTTAGCCCTCACCTGCAGGCTCCCTAAGTACTCCACACAGCCTCTCTTGCGGATAACAGCACTCCTCCCCCCAACTAGGGCTCATTTAATAACAGAAAAGGTTCAAACAATCTTCAGAGAGTCCCCAAAATAATGTCCATATCGATAACACAAAAATTCACATTAAGCGCTAGTTCTTCTGCCAAACGCAGAGCTCTGTGTGTGTGTCAGTCAGTCTGCTCCACTGGAAGCCATAGTTCCAGCCCTTTCTGGCTTCCTTCTTCTGTCAGTGTGTCCCCTGTTCTGTGGGAGGAGGCGATCTGTATACTGGCCTTCTCCAGACAGCTCATCCCAATTGGCTGGAAGAGATGGGAGCCCTGCCCTACCCACACTACAGAGCTCCTGATCCCGGGCCCTTAAAGGAACAGTATCCTGGATTTCCCTCCCTTCCCCCCAATCCAACTCCAAATTCCCCAGGAGCACTTCCTCTCTTCTGCTACTGGGCCATTTCTTAGGCCTTTGTTCATTCCAGCTCCTTGGAATGGGGTCTTCTGGCAGCCTCCTACTCTTATAGAGCTAGTATACCACATTACACTCCTCAGATAGACACTCCATTCCAGAATAAAAGTGACTTCATTCTGCAATAATTATTTTGGAATTGCACTAATTATTCTGTGACTTTTTTTTTTCCAGAATAGATTGACTATTGGGGAATATTTTTTTTATTATTATTCCAGAATAGCTATGATGGTCAATTTCTCCATGTAGACCAGGCCAGAGAGATGCTTGATATTCTTTCTTTTCATGTCTATCATATGCCAATAACCAAGATCTTTGTGATGAAGGATGTTTACACTGTGATACTGCCTTCTACTTCGATGACTTCCAGGGTGACACATGGTATGGTTTCATTTCAATCAGTGTTAAATGCTTATTATGAACCCTCTCAAAAGACAGAAGTGGTTTTTGTATACATACATAATTGGAAGCAAACTCAGTTAAAACAGGAAATCAGTATGAAATCCCGCAGGAATTGGGCATTTATGCAGATGTAAGCAGGGTCTGAATGAACTCTCCCTTGACAGCTAGCTGGGAGGGGGAAAGACTTCAGGAGCAAACTGTATTTACATGAACACACATACTCTGCTTAGATATCCAGCAGATAGAACTGTGTTGCTCAAAGTGATCAACTTTGGCTGGTCTTTGGGTTACAAACCACTTTAGTACTGAATGCAGGGGTAGTGAAATGCTGTTATTGATATTGTTGTCTTTATTGTATGAATAAAGGTGAGCAGAACTGGGCTTAACCTGTCTCAAATGAGGGGATCATCCTCAGATGAAAGGACCTCGTTAAGCCAGGGGCTCAAATGCCAGACCCCTGTGAAAGTAAGTGGTGGGGACAGGTGTCTCAGCCAGGAGGTGTGGACTCTCTGAAGGGTCCCAGGTTTGGTTTAACCTGTTCTTCCCCACTGTTTAAAGATAGAGCTAAATAGGCTTCATTAGGAGCCTTTTGTTATCTTAAGTGTTCAATGAGAGCTGAAATCACTTGAGGTGGGGCAGCATTTCTTCCCAGCCTGCTGAGAGCTAAAAATCACTAAGAGACTGACCTACAGAGATCACAGCAGAGAGGCAGGTGGCAGCATGAGATGACTGATGGGCAGCTGGTGAAAGGAGCCTCCAGCCTATGAAACTTTAAGGGTGTTTCTAATCCATATTTCTTTTTGGAAAAAGCAAGTTCTGTAGTGAGTAGGGTGTAGATTTTGTGCTTGATATCAAGTCTTCTGCTTGTGTGGAATGCAACAACACATCTGGGTACAGGCGTATGCTTTTGTGACTGTACTTTATTACACTCAACGTGTGAATCCTACTCTGCCTGCTTATAAATAGTGGATTGGTTTGGTATTTATAGTTGGTCCTGTTGGTGGGGTTGTTTTGTTTTGTTTTTAAGACCCCTGGATGGACACTCATGGAGATATGTTCAAGGTCTCCTCTGTGAGCATTGTCCCAATGGGTCTACACTCTACTGCCTGCCTTGTGGAGCCTTTGCATCTTAGGTGGTGGGAGACTGAACCTTTTCTGTGGTGACCTCATAGGACTGGTGATTCATAACTTGCTGGTTATCCATTTCAGCAACTTCCTTCCTGTTTTCAAAAGACTGTTGAAGTCCCTTCTTTATCAGAGCTATTTCCTGTTTTGGTCAGTCTGCTCCTTTGCAAGATTACTCACCTTCTTGCATAACATTTCTCTTTTGGCTTTTTAGCACTGGGTGCTTCTTCATTGCTTAGTTTAATTCTCCAAACTGAAAAGCCCTATCAAATAGTGCTGTTGATCTCATGAGAACCAGCTTTCTGTTGAGCTTTTCTGTACAGAAAGGCTAGTTCTTCCTCACTTTCTCTAAACGAATTTGTTCACCTGCTCTAATTAATACTCTTGTAACAGTTTCTTTGTACATGTAATCTGCTGATTGCGTTATGTGTTATGGGTGGGATTTTCAAACATTCAAAACAGGCCTAACTTCACTCCCACTGAAGTCAATGGTAAAAGCTCCCATTGACTTTAGAGAGCAGCGTTAGGGCAATGACGAGCATTTCTGAACATCCCACCCCATGTTTTTTCATAAGCCTGGATGAGTATTTCACCATTATTTTTAGTACTACTAACTTTGGACAGTATCACATATCAGGAAACAAGAATCGATTGATCTGGAAGATAATTTTGTAATGAGTTCAATTTTTCTTAGCTTTGATATGATGATGATTTAACATTTACATTATGGTAGTGGCTAAATTATCATTTTACTTCTTATGTGGGCATAGGCAATTTCTAAAGATCATTGCATTCCTGCAGTGCTTCCTCCTATGAGTAATCTTACCCATGAGCATGCTTTACAGAATTGAATCATGTTGGCGTTATAACGCCAACGAAATAATGATAGAAGACAGCTAGAAATCATAACACGTGAAAGGAGAGAACATATTCCTCTCCTATTTCCTGTCCTTTATCCTATTTTTTTAATTTTAGGTCACGTCTTAGCTTTAAATGTAGTGTGCTTATAAATGATCCACTTTCTGTTATTTATCAAACTCTTCCCCCTTTTTTTTTTCTTTCCATCTGACCTCTCTTCTGTTAATCAAAAGCAGGATGTGCAATTTCAAAAGGGGACAGAGTCAGATGAATAAAGAGGTCAAGGTCAAATGGAAAGTATGTATATTGAAAAAAAATCCAAAATGGACGCTAATTTGTGTGTCAGCAAGATTGCCCGCAAAAAGCTCTGGTATTTATCAATAATGGGAAGCTCTGAACATAACACATGCACCAAGACTCTAGATTAAAAATAACAGCACTAATTTTGTCACAAGATCAATTATCTAGAGATGTGTACAACTACTTGGTGATATGATTATTGATTGCTTACATTACAGTAGATCTCACAGTGTGCTAGGCACTATCCAAATATGTAATGAGCAGTAGGGCCAGCCCCAAGCATGTCAAAATAGACCCCAAGAATTCATGAGATCATGAGATTTTTAAAACGTTAAGTTCTTTTTATTTGTTTTTTTTGAGCTTTTAGGGTGCAGTTGAGTCACATTTCCAGGCTTTTCTCTGCAACCATGGCAGTTAGAAACATTTTTTAAAACATGTAAGATGAGATTCTTACATAATCACTTGCCTCCAGGAGCTGGGGCATTAAGAAACACTAAAATAGTGCAAGGCTTGCAGCACTGAGAGAGAGACAATGCTAAAGAGCTGTTTGGATTTTTATCTTCCTGAGTTTGTAGCCTTCAGTTTGAGTTCAGTGATTCTTTACCTGTTGGCTCCCAGAGAGCTGTGGTGACTTCACCTGGTGTCCATGCCCCTGTGCTCTGTGGGGGTCTCGGCAAAATGCCTGTAAACATAGCTGTTGTCTGTCTCCTCCTTCCCCCAAGCATACAGACTGCTCCTGTATGCTCCCCAACTCCTTGGCAGCAGGATAAGAGACAGAGCTGAGTGGGATCATGATATCCATTCTACACGTATGTGCTATTACAGTATGTCCCTTTTGTATCACCAGGCTGTGGTGGTGTATAGTCTTCCAAGAGTTTTAATAGTGTGAGAGCATGTTTTGACTCTTGAGAAGACATGCTGTGTTGTTGTTTAGGTTTGGGTTATGTTAGGTTTGTGATGCAGAGGCAGCTTTGGGACAAAGGAAGCTGTGCAAGCAGCAGGAGAATTTGTTCTCTGCCTTGGGTTCTGATTAGAGTCAATGAGACAGTTGCCCCCGGGAACCAGGCATTGGTGTTGGACTGAGATTCCTGGAAGGTGGGTTTGGCCTCCATGCTGCTTGACCATCTATGTTCCGGGACTGGTATTTATGCATGAATAAAAGACATTACATTTAGAGTATACCCAGACTCCACATCACTGATGCCTTCTCCACTGGGAAACCAACCTGCAAATCCCAGGACATCTGCAGAGTGGACTCTACAGAGTGGTGATGCTGATGTCAAAATGGAACACTGGTGCTGGAAATAGGGGCTGCAATCTATCCTCCCCCATACACACATTTATCAAGCACATTTCTCATCCATGGACTTGAATACTTGGTTGCCTCGTTCATTTACATGTTGACCTGAGATGGGATAGTTTGTTGTGACTGGCTACTATGCTCTTTCTGGTCACCAACTACCCCACCAGAATCACACAGAGCCATTTTTTCAGTGTTGATAGAATTGTAATCTACTTGTGCTTCTCTTATTCCTCCTCTTCTGGCAGCATTCCCCATGCTCCTCTCTTTCCTCCATATTTTCTGGGCTGCTTCTTCCTTTTTCCCCCCCCCATGCCCCCATCCTTGTCCAGATCAGAAAGTTCTGTTAAGTGATAATAGAAATAGGGGTGAGGTGGGTCCTTTTGCAATCAAAAACTGAGTCTGTAATGAAGTTTTCCTGGCAGTCATTCTACAGAACTATGTCAGATTGAAGATACCTTAAACTTATCCGGTTTGGACCTGTTAGGTACTTGGAGGGGAGACCAAAGAAATGTCAAGTGCGACAAGAGGTGATGTTGCTGACTGGGTATGAGGCATATTTCCCTTTGAATCAGCATTGAACCAATATGGCTTCTGGAAGCCTCTTTGGAGTGAGTAGTAAAACCAAAGTCCTGATCACCTGTGGTCTTATAGCACTTTTCACTAGAATTTGGGGGTTCAGCTGTGGTCTTCTAGCTAAATACCATTGTAGGTGTCAAATCCTGAGGTCCTGTGTGACTTCACCTGATATCTGCAAATTGAAGTCCAACCCCCTGCTACTTAAATAAGACTGCAATCTGCAGTACTGTAGCTAGAAGTTACGTTTAATACTGGTGAACGTAAAATAGTATGAAACAGAACAATACATACAAATTCCCATGGGTCTGTGCTCCTGTCAGTCTCATGTCTTCCAATCCTATCTCTTCTCAACTCTCATCTGAAATCACGGGCCTGATTCTCCACTCACCCCACTTGTTCAACAGCAGAAGTCCACTGACTTAAAAGGAGTCACTCCTGATTTGGACCAGTATATGGGTGAGAAGAGAATGGGACCAATGTATAGTCAGTCCCTGGTGTGTGCATGCCTTGATTTCTGTTTCCCTTTGATAGTGTTTAGCTTTGTAAAGCATTTTGGGGTGAATTTTATATAAAAGGTGCTACATAAACTAAAGCTCTGTTACTGGGAATCTGTGCTTCCATGGAAATCTGCTCTGTAAAGACTCTTCCTTTTCTAAGGGACTTCACTTTAGTGAGGTTTCCCACATCAAACACGTGAAGGGCTAAATAGTGCAATGGGTCAATGCATCAGCTTTTCCTCTCTGGACAGATGATTGATATAACTTAGGTCACAAGTGAAACAAATTTCGTGGTCTTACCCTAGTTCCCAGTGGACACTTATCCACATTACAAATCCACGGCATGTGATGGAGCAGTTTCAGGACACTTGGTGATCTTGGCATTGGCATAGGAAGGATTTTGCTGCTCAGGATTTGTAGTGGGCAGAGCTGTGTCAAAAGCAATACTTTGTATTTATATGCAACGTCCATCAAAGGATCTGAAAGTTAAACAAGATCCTGCAACACAGCGGAGCATTAGTCTCATTCTACAGATGAGAAACTGAGGCATTGAAAGGTTGTGATTTTTTCACAGAAAACTATAGTGCTGAGAACAAAAACCAGATTTACTGAATCTCCATCCTGTGGGTTGTTTAGCTAA
Source organism: Trachemys scripta elegans (assembly GCF_013100865.1). Lineage (NCBI taxonomy): Eukaryota > Metazoa > Chordata > Testudines > Emydidae > Trachemys > Trachemys scripta. Next base: position 19,918,032 of record NC_048303.1, on the reverse strand, counting down.
AAATCATCTTTAAAAAAATATATAAATACCATGGGACAGATCCTCAGCTGGTGTGAGTTTGCGTCACTCTATTGACTTCAAGTCAATAGAGCTACATGGATTTACAGATCTAGCTCTGATAAATAATATGCTGCAAACCACAAACTAAGATATCAATAACATCATCACGTCTTGCTGGTCTCCTGACAGAAACAGAAGAAAGCACTATTTCTTGTTTGTTTGTGTGTTTTGGCTATCTGAATTATTGATATGTCCCCTGAAACTGTCTATAATTTCCCATTGAGCACAGAGGCATTTCAGTGGTAAGGGTGGACCTGGTCAAGCTGCTAGTGTTTCTGCTGCTGAACTTAGCATACAAGCTGTTCAGAGCGCCAACAGATGTTTCTGCTTTTTAAGGTCTCTGGGAACCTTATTGAATATTTTTTTTTTATTTTCTTGTAGGAACAAATGCCAACACAGCCGAGATCCAAAAAGCTTGACCTCAACCTTATGTTGTTGTTGGAAGGTATTGTGCCTGGATATCCTATTGTCCTTCTCATGTAATAAACTGGCGGTTATGAATCCCAGATTTGCTTTTTCACACATACAGAGTTTATGGATAGTTGCTGTTATTCAGTTATTCTAATAATTCTCATGGCAACAAAATACTGGAAAACAACTGAACATGGAAGGCATGATCTCTCTGGATGCCGTGCAGTACTGGAGATGCACCTTGCTTATGCAGTGTTGACCAAGCTGAAATTTTAACTTAAAACAGATCTTCCACCCATTTCGCTTGTGCCTTGAGCAGTCTCTAGCCAAATGACAATAAAGCCAAACTTTCAAGAGCATTTACTGACTTTGACTTTGTTTTGGTTGCCCAGCAGGAAACATCTACGGGACCTGAGCTGGGAACCCAATAACCAGAACACACACAATGAGTGGACATTCATGATTAGTATTATTGTTGGAGCTAGATTCATCCCCTAATTGCAAATGGCATCTCCCCAGGCTAGAGAGGCCTTGCTCATCAGGTGGCTTTCCCTCCAGGGCAAGCTGTGTTCCACAGACACCTTCCCTCGCGGTTTCTGATAGAGAAAGGACAACTTTAGTTTCCAATGGAGGCTTTGCATGAGCCCTGTAGGCAGTGGCTCCTCAGAGGATACACTGAATCAGCGCATCCCCTGGCCTCCCTACCTTCACTTCTTCTCTGGCTAGCACTGTTTGGGACAGCACTGGCCCTGCAACCTGGCTAGCAAAAGTTGCCAAATACCCGAAGGTAAATTTAGTCTTTCCAGTCAATTTTTGCAATAAAACCATGTTAGCAGGCGCCCCATTCATACATAAGTGTCATTTGGAACAGAAGTTAATAGTTTGAGGTTGTATATTTTTAGCCAACAAAGTGACAAATTGCTCAGCTAGCCTTTGCTTTCAAGTCTAAAAATTGAATGCTTTTCTCTAGACAACTGTTGGCTCATACTTTTTATGAACTGGGCTCAGGACTTTCTAAAGAGTTTTATGGTTCAGCATCAATGTTCCAAAAGGCTTTTAAGAAAATCCATGTGTGTTCCTCTCTTGAAGCTGGATGAGTGAGGTGGGAATGTTTAACGGTCTGCCAGGAGCACCTATAAAATACGGCACTGAAAGAAAACAAGGCTTCCAGTACTCCCTGTCTCCTGATTCACAAATGTTTAAAGCCTTCAGGTTATAATTTAAACTTTAAAGTCTTCCAGTTTACAGCCTCCCAGCCTTTATTTAGAGATGGGTTGAGACTGGAGAATGAGACCGGCGTGGCAATGTGTGTATTACCAAACTATCTACAGTGAGCTGGGTAGCTGGCCTGGAACACTGCGATGTCATAACATGCCTCTGTTTATAACATTCACTAGTGCAGTGGATAAGACTAAATCTTGCCTGTGGCTCTGTTCAGTTTAGAGTGTTGCTTGCATATAGCTTCCTTTGATATCGAGTCAGAGGTGGCTACAAGTCTGGGTGCTTTGAAAATAATACTCTGTGCTCTTGCTTTCATGGTAGGCAGTATGTAGCCCATGTACGATGTTTGGAAACCAGGGGGTGTGTTAATAGTTTAAGCTGGTAGGCCAGTTCACCAATGAGGAAAAGCAAAATCATGCTCCAAACACTGGCCCAACTCTTCTCAGGGCTTTTCTTTAGTCACAAAGATTCAAAACCAGTCTCATTGCCCCACGGGGTCTTGCTTAGCTCTTGTCTCCAGGGCTTCAGTCATTACAGCCTTTGTTGCAGGGCTTCATGATGCTTCCTAGCTGAGGCTTTCTCCAAGTAACTCCTGCTCTCTGCAGGTATCTCCTGCTCTAGCCTTCTGTTCAATAGGCATAGAACCACCTGCTCCCTGGTCCTTCCCTGATCGTGGGTTTCCCCACTCTGCTCCTCTGAGGCAAGAAGCTTTACATGTGATTTCCCATAGAGCACGTGGCTAAGAGAAGATATGTGCCCTACAACTATAGCTCCCAATTTTAAAGGGACCAGGGCTGTACCAGGAGCACTGGGATGTGATCACATGGTCCTAAGACCCAGTGTCCTCCTGTTGCACTACAATTCAATACGACTGTTTGCCAGGAAACCAAACAAAACTTCCTGATTTACTTTTTTCATATTTGGCTAGAATGTCATATGTCCATAACTGGATACAGGCTCAAACTTCAACCTCCCATCTGAGTCCTTTCAGATTAGGGCTGCCAACCCTCCAGAATTGTCCTGGAGTCTCCAGAAATTAAAGATTAATTTTTAATTAAAGATTACGTCATGTGATGAAATGTCCAGGAATTCATCCAACCAAAGTTGGCAACCCTATTTCGGATCTGGATCCCCAGGTGAGAACAGGCTCATGGTCTGGATTCTGGGCCAGATTCAAAGTGTGACTAGATCCATTTTTAGATGTAGGCAAAACCAATTTATATCTCCTTAGGCTTTATCTCTATTAAATCCTAGCCTTGATAGGTACAGTTCAAGCTGCAGACCCAAACACTAACCCTCTTATGGATATGGACACAGTCTCCTTCCTCATCCTTTCTTTACATCTAACATTGCTTTTCATATAGCCTTCTCAGTGACACACGGACATGTTAAAGACTAACAGATTTATTTGGGCATAAGCTTTCATGGGGTTTTTTACCCATGAAACCTTATGCCCAAATAAATCTGTTAGTCTTTAAGGTGCCACCGGACTCCTTGTTGTTTTTGTGGTTACAGACTAACACGGCTACCCCCTGATATTTGACATGGACATGGTTTTGCTATTATAAAAGTGGGAAAGAGGTGTTTAATATTTGCCACTGAAATGACTAAAGCTATTACTTTAAATAGGAGTTTAGTAGAAATGGAGAGGAGACAGACATTCTAAACAAGCACTTCGGAAAAGAACCGTGGCTGACAGGGCATTCAGGGGATTTACTCCCTCATAGAGAGGGAAAGTTGTTAAATCTCTCTCTCCCCACACAATAATATAAATGTAGTAAATTCTACATCTCACCATCTGCAAGTGCTGTGTTAACTTTCCCTGTTAGGTCTTAAATAATCATAAGATATTGAAGCTCATTTCCTTAGCAGTTAATAATAAAGCAATCACAAAAGAGATCCAAAGGGGCCCTTGTGACTAGCATAGTATGGATCCAGAATTATCCCAGAAGTTATATTAGTTGCATTATGGCAGTGCCTAGTAGGCCCTTTGTGCTGGGCACAGGACAAACACATACACCTCTACCCCGATATAACGTGGTCCTCGGGAGCCAAAAAATCTTACCATGTTATAGGTGAAACCACATTATATCGAACTTGCTTTGGCCTTTGATTGACAGACACCGATCCCCAGCTCTCTGGTCCCCAGCTAGTTTTCAGAGCTCTTACAAACACCACTCTAGGCTGAGGGGCCAGCATGGTGGCAGCTGTGACCACAGCGGGTCTGAGTTACACACCAGCTACCCCCGGGCTGTTTGCTGCAATCTTGCTCTAGGCAGGGAACAGGGAAGTCCTATTTTCCCGCCCCCTGGCAATCCCCCCATGCAAGGGCTTGGTCTCTGTCCTCTCTCTCCTCCCTGCTGGGAGAGGTGGCTCCTCGGTCCTGCCTCCTTGCTGAGGGCCATGCCGGCTGGCCGCGGCCTTTGCTATGTGGGCAGCAGGGACCGTGCGGCCTGACTCCTCGATGGGGAGCTGGGCCCTGAGGGGTAGATCGAGGCTCGGGCGAGGCACTGTGCCGGCGGCTCCCATGTCTCTCCCACTGTGCCCTTCTGCTGCGCCCCGCCGCCGACGCCCTGGATTGCCTGTAGATGTGGGAGCCGGGTGAGGCTGGCCCTGCAGGTGGCCGCTCCGGAAGTGTGTCCAACGTGGTGGCAAAATAACGAGCTCTGTGCAGTTAGTGACCGATCTGCTTGCGTGTGCAGGCGCCTTGCCGCGGGGGGCTGACGAGCTGTTACCTAGAGGACTCCATTCCCGGCCGTCTCGGGCTGGCCGGTGCCTCCTGTACCTGTCCACGCCTCTGATCGCTCACTGGGGAGGGTAGGGTTGTTGGCTTGTGCACTGGGAGTTGTTAGCTGAACTGTGCTGCCAAGCAGCGCCGTTATCTTTCTTTTAGCCAACAGTGGTGTAGCCCTGCCCCCCAGAGCGCTGCTTTACCGCATTATAGCCGAATTCGTGTTATATCAGGTCGCGTTATATCAGGGTAGAGGTGTAGTAAGAAACAGTCCCTGCATCCCCAAACAGATTACAATGTAACTAGACAAGACAGACAAAGGGAGGAAGGGAAAAGAGAGCCACAGACTTGCCCAAGATCAGACAGAAGGTGAGTGAAGAGATTAGAACCTTGATCTCCTGGCTCAGTCGTGTCCTGACCGCTAGATCACACCACCTATCACCGCGTCAGTCATGATCTTTTTGCCCCTGTAGTTTGCTGACAATGTGCTTTGTTTGTAATGTCGGATCCCCCCTACTAATGACTTGAAAGGGCAATTAACCTATCCATGAATACGTGAAGAACTTGAAGTAACGGAAGCTGTTTCTAGTTAGAATGGTAGCTCTGTGTAGAGTGTCCATGCTATGCCATGTTTTATATTCACAAAGACCCTTAGTTAAAGGATTATTTGTTAATTTAACATGTTCACTCTAAAATGGGAAATACTGTATTAAAAGAAGATAAAGGGCCAAATTTTCAGCATTGCCTTAACTGGGCCTCCGTTTTTCCAGATGCATTTTAGTGCCTGCAGTTATCTGGGGCCACAATTTAGATTATTCCGATGTTCAAGTCCCTGACAATCTGCAGATCAGGGACTGAAGTCTCTTAGTGCCCTAATATGCTTTACCTATAAATTTCTGCACTCCAGAATGCAGATGGCAGTGTCTGAACAATCTAGTCTCACCCTTTGTAAGGTCATAAGAATACTAAGACTAAAAGAGTATAACCATTTAAATCCGTATCTAACCTTCTCATATCCACGGCGCACAAAACACTGCAGATGTCACTAATTACCACACAGGGCTGGCACTGCAAAAGGTCAAGTCATGAGTAGCTCTTTGAGACTTCGATTGTTAGGCTCGGTCTATGCCTAACACTTAGGTTGACCTAGCTTCTTTGCACAGTGTGTCCCCGATAGATGAATTTAAGTCAACCTAAGCCCTGGTGTATGCATGACTATACTGATAGACGCATTCTTCTGTCAACACAGCTACTGCGGGGGTGCTTAACTGCAACGTCTCCAGTGGGTGACTTAACTGCAGTGATGGAAAATCCCTTCCGTCACCTATGCAAATGTCTTCAGCCTGGTGCTACAGCCACAGCACTGTAGCTATGCTGCTGTAGCAGTAGACATACCCTTAAACGTGATCCCGTCAGGTCAAGTTGGTGGGACATTGGTGGGCTAAAGTGGAATACTTTCAAAATTTGCACTGCCATTGCTTAAGCTGTACCAGCTAAATGGATGTACACCTCTACCCCGCTATAACGCTGTCCTCGGGAGCCAAAAAATCTTACCGCGTTATAGGTGAAACCACATTATATCAAACTTGCTTTGATCCGCCTGAGTGTGCAGCCCTGCCCCCCCCCCCGGAGCACTGCTTTACTGCATTATATCCGAATTCGTGTTACATCGGGTCGCATTATATCGGGGTAGAGGTGTACTTGGTAACTGCAGTACAACATACCCGTGTGTGAGAGAGAGATACAAATAAGTGTGTGAGTAAAATATCTATTTTATACTTCAAATCCATCATTCCTCTGAATCAAGAGTGAAAAAAATGTTGCCCTCTACATACGCATTGAGAGAGATTAGATAGATGTATATGTAGAAAGGGGAAACTTGTTTTTCCCTCTTGATTCAGATGAGTGATGTAACTGAAGCAAAGGCAGTAAGACTGCTAGAGAACTGGAAAGGGATCTTCACCGAAGAGTCAGTCCTATCCGCCCGATGTCAGTTACAAACTACTATTGATTTCAATAGGAGCAGAATCAGGCCTATGGAGCTACACCCTAAAAGGTGCTGAGCTTCCTCAACTCCCTCTAAAGCAGAGGTCCCCAAACTGTGCGGAGGAACATTTGAGGAGGCGTGGTGGGGCCGGGGCCTGGGCCTGCGGGGAGGGAGAGCCTCCCAGCCCAGCTCTGCCCCAGCCACAGCTCCACTCCTGGCTGCAGCCCTGGCTCCTGACCGCAGCGCCGCTCCTGGCCCCGCATCCCTCCCTCCCCCAGCCTCGGCCCCCTGCCGTGGCTCTGCCTCTGGCCCCGCCCCCAGCTATGACCCCAGCCTTGGTCGCTGGGTCTCGATCCAGCCGTGGTTCTGGACCCATCCTTGGCCCCCTTACCTCTGTCCATGCCCACCCGCCACAGGAGCCGTGGCCCTGGTTCCCGACTCTGGCTCCCAGGGGCAGAGGGGTTTGGATAAGGGGGGGACATGACGTGAAAAGTTTGGGGACCACTGCTCTAAAGCCCATAGGAGCTACAAGTACTCTCTGCCTGGCCTGACTGTGCCATTACCAACTGCTGTAATGCTCCATGGTGTTTTGAGTTTGTACACATTTTAAACCCTTACTGTCCTATTAAGAGGGATTTATGTTCTTGAGTCTTATCAACATTTACAAAATGTATCTGATCTCTTGCAATCGGTACAACATTCTTTCACAGCTGGCTGCCCGTGGAAGTCACATGAAATCTGATGGGAAGTTTCACAAGGCCGTGTTTGGTTGGGGCAGTATTTAACTCATGCCAACCCATATTTAAGGGATAACTTCTAGAAAGAGAGTTAGAATAGCACAATCTTCCTTCATTCTATAAATATGCTGTTCAAATGCTTCCTTTTTTTTGCCATACAGTAAACTTCCATGAGTCCGTGTAATTTGCATTACAATGGACAGTGATCAAATGTGTCCAGAACATAGAGAAATTATGCACCCTACCCCTAAATCTTAATGGAACCATGCAGGTCCCTCCCATCCCAATGAGGCTAACTCCTTACCTAGATTGTAAGCTCTTTGGAGCAGGGGAGCACTTAGCGCAATGGAGTCCTGGTCTAAGAGTGAGGCTCCTAGGTGCTACGGTACCACAAATAATGACTCTCTGTAACAGCTGGTTTTTAGCTTTTAAATAGCTGAAATATTGCTTTTCTAATTCTTTCCAGCCTGTGCACGTGTCAAAGGCTGTGTGAAGTCAGAGGGAGCGAAGGGCATGCAGCACCTTCCAGGATCCAGACCCATGGTGCTGACACCTAGGACACTGAATATCCTGTGTTTCTCGATGGGTATGTTTTTTGCATTTTGTTTTGTGTTTTTTCATATTCTATTACTAGGCTTATCCAAAGACTTTTGTTTAAATAGTATTACTGTATCCGCTGTGGTGATGTGGAACGGTTGCATTGCCACATCTAATGAGATCTGTTTTCTCACGTCCCCAGTTAGGGGGGCCACCGGCGGTACAGAAAACTGGGACATCCGGGATGATCCTGAATGCTTAAACTGGCCAGCTGGCAGTGTGCACTGAGGACCCTCCAGGGCAGCTCCCTCAAAAAAAAAGGATGATCCCTGGCAGGTAGCAACCCTGGTATCGTGGCTATCTGTGCACAAGAAAAATACTGGCTGTGAGTAACTTAGGATATACTGACATCTAGTGGCTTTGTTAGCAAGAGTGAAAACATAAAACAAGAAATGGCTTGTGTTTTCTATCATTTTCTTCCTAAAGGTATGTTGTAAGTACAATAGTAAAAAATGTTAGCATTTTAGAAAACCCCTGCATTGCTGGAGAGAAGAAAAAGCAGCAGTCCTTGCCCAAGATTTTTTCAAGTTTGTCAACTTTTTCAAATCCTAATATAGAGAAGTGTATATGCATACCTATTGTTTTACCCTCTGTTATTTTGTGTAATCACTTCTGGTGAATGTGCCTGAGTTTGAGGGAGTTCTAAGCTGGACTCGGCGCAATGGTAAAAAATAAAAAAAGTGGATAAACAAACCTAAATCCCATATTCTTCACATGACAAATGGGTAAGCTCATGTTAGCCTCGAGTACCCTACTGGCTTAGTGTGGCCACTGAACATGACATGCTCTACCAATGAAGCAGCAGAGGTAAGTGGCAGTGTTCCTTTGGTTGTCCTTCTTGGTATTCAGACAGTGGAATGTTGGGATGAAGGCAGATCAGTATTAGCTGGACTATTCCCTATGTACGGTAGAAACTGGAGACAGTAAATGGAAAGGAAGTTGTTAAAATGTCTAGATATGTCCATTGTGCTGGTTTTATGAATGCTTTATGTTAATATTTTGTTTGCAGCATTGTTGTAGCCATGTTGGGCCCAGGATATGAGAGAGACAAGATGGGTCAAGTAATATCTTTTAGTGGACCAACTTCTGTTGATGAAGGAGACAAGCGTTCCAGATCTACAGAGCCCAACATCAATATCAGATGGTACAGACATGCAGTTAGGAAATCCAGTTCCGCCCTTGGACACTGAAACTCCATAAAGAGCAAAGTTCTGTTAAATCTCATGTAACTTTGATTGTTTTGAATTAAATATTAATTGCCATCTCAAGGTCAAAGGAAGCAATTAAAACTGGTTGTTTGCAAAGGAAGCCATCAGTTAAGGTTTAATGTGTTTGGCCCAAGTTGAACTTCAAAATGGAATATTTAAAAGATTATTTAAAATGGATACCATATTTGAATGACAGCATTGCACATACTGACCTGAGCTCACAGGAAGCCTCATCAAACTTATCCATAGATTAATAGATTCCAAGAGGGACCATAGTTATAATCGAATCTGACCTCCCGTATACTACAGGCCCTAGAACTACCCCACAATAATTCCTAGAGTAGAGCTTTCAGAAAAACATCTGATTTTTAACTTCCATTAAATCAATGGAAAAAAGCCTCCTGAACCCAATGAGAGCTGGACTAACTGCAGAATTGTTGAGTGAAGCCTAAAACTTTGGACATGTAAACTTTATACTGCAAAAATACCTTTTTTTAAAAATTGTCTTTGATAGCTGTGAGAAATTATTCTGATCTGAGTCTGAATCTCTGAATTAGACACTGAACTAGAAGATATTTGGCAGTATGTAATGGATCCAGTGCATATTGGTCCCCTTAGGCCAGGCCACAGGTACATTGGCATAACAGAGTGGAGGAAATATACATCCCCACTGCTGTGCTATTCCTTTTGTGAGGATAAATATATTCCTATGGTGTGAGTCACCAGATGGTGGAATTACATAGTCTTACACATTTTCTTTCTCGGTGTTTGAGCAAGTTTTTAGTCTTGGAAGAAATGCTGTGTTGTTTTTCTGATGCAGATTCTTCGGAAGAGCTGTGACAACTTGCAGTAAGGGAATTTGCTCTTTGCCTCAATCACTCATCTAGATTCAGTTCTTGAGGCACAGCTCCCCGGAAACCAAGCACCAGCGCTTGGGCTGAGATCCGTGAAAGAGGGAATTGCCTGAGTGCTGTTGATGACCCCCTCTGCTCAGGGACTGATATTTGTGTAAATCAAACAAGTTACACTAAGAAAATGCACAGACCATGTCACGGATTTCTCCAGTAGGAAGTTGATCTACAAGGGCTCAACATCAGTTACTGCTTGGCAGAGGGATGATGCTCTGATTTTAGTCTCCTGAATGGATGGTCTGGCATCTTCATTCATGAACATTACATTTTAAAAAAACCCTCTTTCACTGTTGATCTCACAGCACAAGCTACTGAGAGTAGGAAAGAAACACAGTCTGGGGCTGTTGAGTATTGATTTTATTGTCTAAGATGTTTCTGGGGGCCTAGAATGGAGACAATGTGCATTCTCTCATTTGTCAGCCTTTTCACTCCCCATCTCCTCTGAGAGGTTTAGGAACAGCTCTCCATTCCATATGGGTGGGGAGGTGATCACATGTGGAGGGCAGGGCATCCTGCTTCCTCACGGCTATTTATTTTTCATGGAGTGCCAAGAACTAGCTGATTTCTGAGGATGTTGTTGTTGCTAACTTGTTTCACCCTCTTCTTCCCTCCCAAAGGTGCGTTTCAATGTGAGAAATCTGAAGCACCTATGCTAAAATATTGTATAATGCACCAAATCCACTTTGTGCCTATGGGACAATCAGGAAATCTTCTATGATAGCCACTCCATAAAACTCCTTACCTTAAGCCCGTTGCTACTGGTGGAGAAAGAAATCCCTGGATAATTGTACTGGAAAATACCTGCTTTGCACAAATACTCCAGACTGCTTCTAGTAACTACCCAAAAACTATAGAACCCTTTCTCCACTCAAATATTAACTGCTAGCAGCTACATAGCAATTTAGTGTACGTATGTACTTTGAATTGAAGGCCATAAAGAAATTTCAGTAGTTTATATAGATGATTAGTAATACTTAGTACTCAACTTCATCAATGGGTTTTATGAACATAAATTAATGCTTACAACACCAAGTGTTTCCCCCATGTTACAGAAAGGGAAATGGAAATATTAGATTGGCACCCTCTGACACTATGTCACAGCAAGATTAGAGCTCAACAGTACCTGGCTGCAAGCCTATCTTCAGATCATGCCTCTCTACAGGCATTCTTGCCACATGTAACTTAATATGCCATTTTAGTCGCAGTATTCTAGAATGGAATGTGTGCATCCAAATTGTTTTTAAGCTTTGATTTGTACACCTAGTTTTGGTCTCACTCTTTTCCAATGTTTCTGACCCCGCTGTGCAATACTGCATGTGCCTGGATTCACATTTAAAAATTAGGCTTGATGGCATTCTGCACCAAAAAATAAAAATTCTGCACACAATATTTTAAAATTCTGCAAATTGTATTTGTCAAATAAATAGGGAGTCTCCAGCATGGCATTGGGCTGCACAGAGGGAGATCACTCTGCAGCTCTCCCCCACCCCACAGCACATGGACTCAGTGGTGAGGCTGCACCCAACCCTGATACAGTGTAAGGACCAGGCCTGGCCCAGAAACATCCCATGGCCCTGCCCCTCTGTGCCAGGTGCATCAGGTGTGGGCAGGCAGGCTCAGCAAGGCAGGATCAAAGTGTGAAGGGACTTAGTATGGAGGGTCCAGGTGTGGGTTGAGAGGTTTCTATGTGGGGCAATCTGGGTGCGGGTGGCTCAGTGGGGGATCTGGCTCTGGGGGGTGGGGAGGGATCTGGATGCACAGGAGCTTGTTGTGGGGGGTTCTGGATGCAATGGTAATGGGACTCTGCATGGGGGTCCAGGTGAAGGTGGTTGGGGATCAGTGGGGGCAGGGGTCTGGGTATGGGGCATAGAGCTCGTTGGGGGTCTAGGTATGGGGGGCCTCAGTGGGGAGTGTAGCTCGGTACAGTGGGGATCTGGATGTGGATGGCTCAGGGTGGTCCAGGGGGAGTGGGGCTTACTGGGGGGCTTGTGGTTGTGGGGGGGAGTGAGGCTCAGTGGGAGGGTCTGGGTATGAGGGGGTCTGGATACATGGGGGTTGGGTGGATGGGGAGCAGCTCCCCCTGCAGCAGAGGAGCGATGGCTGCAGGAAGCGCAGTGTGGGGAGGAAGAGTTTGCAGAGCTTCCTACAGCTGGGGGAGAAATCTGGGGGTGGGTCTGACATGGCCCCGGATGTTGTGCAGGAGAAGAGGCAGTCCTGTCATCCCCAGCCCAGCCAGGACTAGCAGCTGAGCCTGGCGCAGGGTAGGCACCACCAGCTGGGTCTTCCCCAGTCCTGCCCCCTGATCCACAGTGATTTACTTCTCTGCAGGCTGCCCTGGGCACCCAAAACATACTGCTGGGGTGGGTTGAATGACTACTCTAGTGACTACCCTTTGCTTCCCTGTCAGAAAGTAATTTTTCTGCTGGGAAGTAAAAAAATCTGTGGGGGACATCAATTCTGTGCATGTGCAGTGGCACAGAATTCCCCCAGGAGTAAAAAATGCATGCCACACCTAATTCCTTGCACCTCACCTCTCATATGCACTTTGGTGTGAAAATGCTGGCTTGGAGTTGCACAAATGGTCTGCACCATTTTGAATGTTTAGTCCACTGATTCTGATATGTGCCATGTCATAGTGTTTTGTTAATCTCTGCAATTGCATATGCCAAAGAGAGAAAAGGTGAAGCCAAATTCTACATCATTCTTGGAAGTGGCTGTAATGCCCCCAGGTGCATACACATATTGCGAGTGAGGAAAGCCTAACCTGTTAGAGGCAGAAATTATATTTGTAGTGGTGAGGCTTTGCATAGGGGCCATTGTTTGGTAAGGGCAGCCACACGTGCATGGCCATAAACATATGAACAGTGCCCCTGAGATCTTGATCATGTTCAATTTGCTTCTCTTGACAGTAAGTCATAGAAGTACCTGCAGAGCACAGACTCTGTGACTTCTCTCAGCAGGCAGAAGCCAGAAAGCCAGCTTTTACCCTTTGCTCCTGGTACTTGTTTCAGTTTCTTTAGTGTGCACATATCACCAGAATTTGGCCTGCCATTTTGAATGCACATGTTAAACAGGAAACTGACAAATGATGGTGACCAAGTTTTCTAGCCACAATTTTTCACAGTGCTCCAGAAATCAAACTACAAAGTTTGGAGAGAAAAAGGGACCTGCTCCTGGTCCCATTGAAATCACTAGCGAAACTCTCATGGATTTTAATGGGAATGGGACTGGGCCCAAAGGCTGAGAGTCCCAAACATACTACTCGATTTTGCCATTACCCGTGTAGTAGAGAATATTATGCCTTTTGACCGGTGTGGTTAGTGAAATTCAGGATGTTGTGGGTTGTTCCAATTACGAGGAGAAATTGATGAGAGTTGGGTATTTCTTTGATGCAATCTTCTTCATTTACAAAGTACTGTTTCCCTGAACACAGTAGGAATTAAACAGCAGGAGCCAGTTTCTTTGCTCAGTGTCCCAAACCTGCCTTTCTAGCCAGCACTCTATTTCCCAAATTCTTTCTCTCTTAGCTTTCTCTAGGGCCACATTGCCAGCACTGCTGGTACTGCTTGCTGGCTGCCTCTCATTCACCCACATGCACCCTTACCCAGGCAATGCCCAGCTGAGTCCCTGCCTGTTTCATTAGGAAAGAGTAGAGCTGAATGCAGGTTAAGTTGAACTTATTAAACCCTGCAGACTATTCTGTCCATGGAGCTGAGTTGCTTCCATCCTAACTCCACCTGTACCTGTTCCCCTGCTGCCTCTCAGTAACGGCCCCACCAGGGAACATGAGTCATCTGACTCCAGTTCTACCGATCATGATACATTGCCAACATAGTTAAAATTCCTGAGTGGCCTTGGGTATGCCTTTGTTTTGGCTGGAGACGTGGGCCTGCGTTTGGAGCGGAGGCTGTTTAACTGTTGCAGCTGTCTGCTTACAATGGCTTCTTTACATTTATCCTGAATATATGGCGGTGGTTATGCCTGACCTGTAATAACAAGGTTTGACCCAACCCTAACAATAGCTTGATTTCTGTGGGGTGTATGGCTGTGTTACTGATATAACTTTATTTTTTTTTATGGAGGGCACCTTTAAATTTCTAAGGCGTCTACAGGAGCAGCTGCCATTTTGAAACTAAGTTGATACATCATGTGTTCTCTGTGCCCTGTACTCTCCCATGGGATTTTAGTTTTATTCATTCTTGTTTTGTTGTTTCCCTTAATCTAAAACAAATCATTCAAGCTGGAAATATGGGGTCTCTCTGTGTGTATGAAAAATCATGAATGTTTTCATGTAACTGACACAAGAGAACCGACTGACATAGCTCCTGTTTAAATTATGCAGCCCCTGTGTTTTCTCATCCAAATTACTGCACACAGATTGGGCAGCCTGCAGAGAGAGGGGGAAGAGGCTGCATGCCAGGTAATAGGGGTGAGAATATAACAAAAAACTGTGGGACTGGCCCATCTGAGTGACTGGCCCATTTTTCACCTTCCCGTCTCCTGAGAATTACGAGCAAATGGCAAAAATGTCTCTTAAATTGAGGGCTTTAGTTACAGAGTAACACAGAGCTTCAGTCACTCAAAACACATTCTCGCTTTACATTTTGAAAAAGTTCTATTGCTAACTTGACAACCTGTCTTGCTGAAAATAATAAGACTGTAAACCCAGCCCTGCTTTGGTTGAAGTCAGAGAGGGAGTTTTGCCATTGACTTCAACAGGAGCAAGATGTAACTCTATATGTTGTCACGTCATTAGTAATATGACTTTCGGTGTTGCTGCTTTCTGGGAATTTTAGGAAATCTCACTGTTGCAGTATAAATATAACATGAATGGGTCCATGAGATACTGAAGCTAGTGCTGTGAATACGACAGATTGCCAGCTACTCAAATAACTGACTGGAGATTTGCCCATCACTGTTGCAAATACTCCATAGCAGAAAGAAACACATTTTGCAATAAAACCCAGGGTGAGAACAGTCTGTCTGAAATGCGACAGTAATACCTAGCTCTTATACAGCGTGTGTCATCAGTAGAACTCAAAGGAGGGCAACATCATTATCCTCTTTTTGCCAGTGGGGAAATTGAGGCACGGGGAGTGGGGCAGTGACTTGCCCAAAGTCACCCAGTAAGCCAGTGGGCGAGTCCCAGTCTGGCGCTTTTCCAATAGGCAGCACTGCCTCCATATGTACAGTGCAATGATTTCAGATTTGCCATGAGAACAATGGGCAACTGATAGGATTCTTGACTAGACTGCACACCTTTTGGATGCAAGTTCTTCCACGTCAGAAAAGATGGATTTGCCACCCAGTAGAGGTATGGATATCTTGTAGTCTTTGCAGTGTTTGCACATTTACAAACAAATGTATTTATGTGTACTGGCAAGTTATATTTGCAGTGTACACATGTTATAGGGCAAGATTCCGATTTCACTTATATTGGTGTAAATCTGGAGTAACTCCATTGTAATTAAAGGTCTGTACACAATGAATATATAAATCAGTTCTCCAATTGTTGGCACACCTTTATTACAACATGATATTAATGACGCTTCCTATTCACCTTTAGCTGATAATAGCAATCTCTCTTGCTCAGACTTAGTTGCAGATGGGCGAATCTGTTATTATTATGTGTGTCTTGAGAGTTCCCAGAGGCCAGACCCCCATTGTGTGCTGTAAAAACAAAATAAAAGCTTTATCCTGAAGAGTTTACAGCCTAAGTCTAAGATGACAAGACAACAAGTGGAAGCATTTCTAACATGTCCCTTTCTTGGGGTGGGGTGGACAGGAGTAGGCATTGCTGAAACCTATGCACAGCTTGCTTACATCCAGGACAAGTTCTAAATCAGTGGTTCTCAGTTTGCAGCCCGCGGGCCACTTGAGGCCCAATCAGCACAGAGCTGTGGCCCATGTGACATCCTCAGGGCCATACAGGTAGTATTGGACGCGGCCCACAATGGTAAATAGGTTGAGAACCGCTGTTCTACATAACCAACACAGACAAAGCATTTTGAGCTGCTTCCTGGTTGCTCCTACATATCAGCCTATGCTCTGAGAGAGGTTCTTCTGAGGAGATCCCTACCAAGAAGGGCAGGGCACTTAAGAGACCAGAACCCATGTGAACACATCAGAGAGCATTCACTGGTGTCAACGGAGCTGTGCCTGTTCACACCAGGTCTGACCATTCAATGCACGTGGCCAGGCCACTGTACTTGGAAGTGCTTCAGCCCAAGTGCAATACTTCATACACGTTTTTGGAATTCATTTAAACCCCTTTTCTCTAGTGGCAAGGAGCCACCTAGATGAGTGTAATCCAAAAATAAGTGTTGTAGATTATAAATAGCTCCTGCAGACACAAGGAACATATTCCAGAGAAACATTTTGGAAGCATTGCCTGAAAGGCGGGTGAGTAAACAGAGGCAGTTTAGGCCAACTTTAACTAAGTGCCAAGACATGCATTTCTAGCTTTATTCGAGTTTCTTCCGTTGCTCAGTAAAATGAGTTGCAATCATGATTGTTCCAGTGCTCACTCCTTCATTATATGTAGGTAGTTTTACAAAGGGAAATGCTGACTGAACTTTTGTGGGGTTTGTTTATACAGCGGTTCCTGGGGAAAAAAATCTTTCTTCTCGGCATTTAAATCATTCCCACCCGTTTGGGAGGAAAGAGGAGATTTGGTTTTCTGGTTTTTGTCTGTATTTTTCACCTTTCTTTCTTAAATCGCAGCCTTGGAAAAGGTGAAAGATCAGACATGTAGTGTTTGCTGGCTGCCAGGGACAGGTAGCATGTGCAAGGCCATTTAGTTTAAGTTCTGTGCCTCCATTTTGGTGGTTCTTTTAGGACTCTAACAGAGGTAATGAATAAAAGACCTTTAAATAGCAGGTTGAAATGTTCATTGCTATCTATCTAAGATACTTATGGCCCCTGTAGCAGGCTGGGGCCTGCCCCTTTAAGGACTAGGGAGCCTCAGGCCAACCTGCCCTTTTCAATTTATCAGACCCATCTGAGAAGGCGGGGAGGGGGCACGGGGGCAGTGTTCTCTATCAATGGCTGAAAAGCCCTAGTTGAAAGGGGTTGTGGTAGAGAGGTTGGTTTCTCTGTGACTAGCCTAGCAGAGGAGGAAAGAGTGAAAGGTCTCTAGCAGCCTGTACTGATTGTAAATGTTATGTTTGTTTCAGTTATTAAAACGGTGCCGTGGAACAAGGGCCTGAAAGACTCAGAAGGTGGCAGTGAGTCCTTCCTGGGAAGAAGAGGAAAATGTGAGCAGGTGATTGGCCCTGGGATTGAAGGGGAAAATGAGACTGTGGCTAGGCTGAAGCCAGAGTGGGTAAAGTGTTGCTGCTATAGTCCCCGTTACCATAGTACCTGACCACCTTAAAGTTTTTAATGTATCTATGTATGTAGGGAAGTGCTATTATTCCCACTTTATAATTGGGGAGTTGCGGCACAGAGATGAAGTGACTTGCCAGTGACCCACAGTTTGTGAAGGAGCGGGACACTGAATCTAGATTTCTCAAATCCCAGGCTAGTGCCCTAGCCAGTGGTTCCCAAATGGGTTTGGGAGGTTTGTGAAATGTTACAGGGGTTCTTGTGGGGGGTAAGGGAAATCCCTAATGATGGACAGAGCTGTCCCTAGGGACTCTGGTAAGCACGAGGCCAGCAGCCTGGAGCCCCTGAACTTCCAAGAGCTAAGCAGATCAAAGCAAGCATATCTATCACACTGAGGAGATTTAAACTTCAAGACTCCTTGTAAGAAATGGAAAGGGAGGTGGATATTTTTTGCTGTTTTTAAAATTAAATAGGCAGCTAGTATTGTTTTTAAAATTATTATGAAGAACAAGTTTAAGGTTTGTTGTAACGTGCGTTGTTTGCCTGGACTGCTCAAGACCTGAATGCTTGTGTAGGAGGAACTCTTTAAGTTGGCTTCTTAAATACCTTCATGCAGTTTCACATCTGATACTCCTTGATGAAACATAGGAGCCTTGTCTTATAACAGGCTTATTCAAAGTGATACAAGCTACGAAAGTGAGATCTTGGAAGAGTTTTGCCATTTTCATACTGTAATAAAAATACTGTAATGATAAATAATAATTAAGAATAGTGTGTAATAAGCATGTCATTAAAACAAATTTTATATTTCCAAGATCACTGCTCGCATAATTTATACTCAGGTAAAGGAGAAAATCCCTAGAACTATTCATTTTTAGGAAGGAGTTCGCGAGACTTGACATTTTAGTGAAAGTGGTTCACAGGTTGTTAAAGTTTGGGAACCACTGTTCTAGACCCTCCTTGCTGCAACATTGGGCTTGAGTCTCCATTGCCCTGCATCTCATGCTGGCATTTAGAGTAGTGCAAAGTAGCTGTAAAATGCTACTAAATCACAGGAGTAGTACCATGTCTACAGTACCACTTCTGTCGGCAAAACTTATGTCACTCAGGGGTGTGGAAAAAAACACATCCCTGAGTGACGTAAATTTTGCCAGCATAAGTAGTATTGTGCACAGTGCTACGTCGGCAGGAGAGCTTCTCCCACTGACAGCTATTGCCGCTCGTTGAGGTGGTTTTATTACGTTGACGGGAAGCTCTCTCCCATCTGCAGAGAGCGGCTACACGAGCAATCTTATAGCGGCGCAGCTGCATCAGTACAACGGTGCCACCACTGAGAGCGTGTTAGTGTACACATGGCCTCGTGCTTGCCTGCTGTGAGGTAAGTGAGGGTTAGAGGTAAGGGGTAGTAGAGAATTGGACCCAATTCACGAAGTGAGAGGATTGCTTTATTTCTGCTACTGTGTTGTCCACAAACAGATCGTTATTTGTAGAGTTGGCTAGCTTTGATAAATCAATAAGCTCTAACCAGACCTCGGAGCTCTATCACAATAACTTCAAATTCATACCAATTAAAATAACAATGGCTACAGCCTTAATACACAGCCAGGTGCTACAGTCCAATTCCAATCAGCAATGAATCCCCCTCCCCCGACCCCACACAAACCCTGTTTTCTCTCTCTCCCTGCAACTAGCTCCATCTGAAATGCCTGAGGAAACGTGGGCAGGCAGGGAAGAGTCACGGGGTCTGTAACTGGTATTCAGCCTTGGATGGGATCTCAGTGTTGCCCATTGTCTGGTGTGCTTGGTAGGCCAGAATCAGTAAAGCTGACATAGGCTACAAGGAGCTTAAAATCACATCTCTGCAGTGGATGGGCTGTGTGTGAAATGGCCCAAGTGAGGCCGGCTGGTGAGACTGTTTGAATTTCTGAGCATGGCAGGGCTTTAATTCCCATTGGATCTCCACAGACTCGTTCATTGGCAGGAGCCACTGAGAGAATGTGTTCAATCAGCAGCTGCTCCGTCTGCCCTGGCCACCCTGACAATACCAGTTCACTGATGCCCCTTTTTTGCTCCCCCTGCCCAGCAAAGGGGCGGTGGGGACGCTAGCTACTGCGATAGCCTCATTCCTTGGCAGATAGGCACCTAGGCTTAGCCTGGCATAATACCGTGTAAACTTTGCAACAAATCTGTCCTGGATGTAACGAAACCTTGTAAAACCCAAGTATGCATATAAATTCTATCACAGAGCCAACACTCTAAGGGATGATAGTAATTGGTCCCTTTATTATCCTCTTTGTGAGCTTGATGCTAGAGGGTAACATCCCAGACTCCTACCATCAAGGCAGTATGTTACATTACCCACAATGGACAAACAGGAGGTCAGACTAGATAATCTAATGGTCCCTTCTGACCTACAAAAGTTTGTCCCAAACCTATGAAAGTCATGGGAGCTCAGGTGCCAGTCTTTAACAAATCACTTCAGCTGGCAAAAGAAACAATTATAATACGAATTGCACACATAGTGGGAATGGGGAACAGAAACACAGTCCTTCAGTTTCAGATCCACAGCCCTCAACCACTTGAACTCAAGGAGAAATCCTTTAGCTGATATTAATGATAGGACGTATACGGCACCTGTGGGGCAGCTGCTAAAAGGTAACATCAGACTAGTACATACAAAGACCATACATTCAATGGTGACTATTTTAGGAAGGGTTGGAGGTGATGGGGATCAAGCCCAGCGTCAATATGCATAGTTATGACTAGTGTTCATGCAAACAAGTAAATCTAATCCCCCCCCAATCTTTATTTTATTCACACACAGCACCAATAATCTCTTACTGTAAGACTGGCTGATTGTGAGGCCACAGCGACAGATGGGGATATCACAAACTGGAGATTATGGCACTTTAGCATGAACTCAGGGCAGATGGAAATTGACATCTATGAGGGGAAAGGTCCTTCTCAAAGGTAAGATTTATTTTTTCTATTTATCTTAACTTGTACTTTGATAAATTGTCTAATGTTTTTTTTTCTTCACATATTGATATGAGAAAAATCTTTTCCCAACGTGCACAGTTTGCTTCCTGCCTAATCTCAAACTTTGAAGTTGTTTTATGCACCATTGATTGTTTCAGATCAACATTTTCCAGGTTAATCCCCCCCCTTTTTTTTAAACCTGTCATTAGTTTTCCATTTCTTCAAATCCCCCAAACCACTGTTTTAAGTTTTCTGAACCTCAATTGTGCATTTCAGGGAATTCTGGCTAGAAAGAAAACAATGTTCCTCCTAAAGTAGAGATCATTGGCTACAGTAAATAACTTGTGCTTTTAAAAGTTTAAGTACACAAACTACTTTTGCTACTGAATCTACAGTGTGACAGAGAAGATTCAGCTTTCCAGAATGACCATGATCATAACTTGATAGTAACTAATTTTCAGATGATTTGTAACTGATTTTTATTTGCAGTGGTCACTCCTTACAGGAAAAATAGCCTTTTATCTTTTGACAAAAATGTCCTGGCTTTCATGGGAAGGGACTGTTTAAATGAGGTAGTTTAAGTCACTTGCCTTCTGACCCCTTTCTTTGACATTTGATTGAGTGCTGGGGGTGTTTTTGCAAAGAGTGAAGAGTAAATAAATAAGGAGTAATTGAGCTGTCACATGTTGTAGAATTAGGGCCATAGCCTGCTGTTGTCCTGGTACCATACGCCATTAAATTAGAGTCATTGGGGAGAATTTGGCCCATCTCTCTGACGAGTTGCATGTGTTTCACTGAAGATTAGAATGGATAAACTCCAGGAACAGCTGTCTCATTCAGAATACAAATGGGGGTGGGGATAGTTTATGTATTAAGCTGGAAAGGCAGCATGCAGTCTGGAGTAATTAAACTGTTTGGAGATGAAGAGGGATAAACATTATTATTATTCCCTTGCTAGTGAATATATTGCATATTTAGGGTTTAGGTCAGACTGCTATTATAACCTCATGTTTTTAGATGCTTAGAACTTTTTGAACAAATCTAATTTTCAGTTTAAATGCCCTGTGTTTATTTTCAGTCTCTAGGGTTAGGCTTGTTACATTTGGGTTAAATCTTTGTCCATTTTTATGTGCAGACGGAAAATAACTTTCTGTCAATAGATGTAGAGACTTCTTATGGCGCTTGTCTTGCCAAAGAAGGCAGGTGCAGCCAGGCCTGATGATTGGGATGACTCTGGCCCCGCTCCACAGAGAGAATTAGTATCCTAAACCCCAAACCCTGCCTAGCATGCTGGCTCTTGCGTCAACCCCATTGTTAGGCATCTGTCTCTCCCCATGCATTATACAGGTAGCCTAGGTGCCTGACTCAGGGTTTGTGGATCCCATTGTTCCAGTGATTTTTCTAGGTGCCTAGAAGTTAGGCATTGTGATGCTCAGTGTTGCAACGTGCAAGTCCCTCTGTGGATCTAGGCCTTTCTCCATTCACATGCAGTGGAGAGTGTGGTCCCCTCAAACTGCAGTGCACAGCTAGAATTCCTCCTTCGGCTCCCAACCCTTCTCAGCAGCCCCCACCCAAAACAGAGAGTGGTTCGAAGCGACAATCTGGCCATAATATTGCTGCTGGTTACATAGGTGTGGCTTAGTGCTGCCTTTCACAGTGGAGTTATGTAGTGATTATGGTTACCAACTTTCTAATGGCACAAAACCGAACACCCTTTCCCCGAGGCCCCGCCCCCACTCGCTCCATCCCCGCTCCCTCTGTTGCTCGCTCTCCCCCACCCTCACCTACTTTCACTGGGCTGGGGCAGGGTGTTGGGGGAGGAGGGGGGAGGGTGTGGGCCCCAGGAGGGAGTTTGGGTGCAGGAGGGTGCTGGGGCAGGGGTTTGGGGTACAGGGGCCGGTGGCGCTTACTATGGCTCCCAGGAAGCGACCACCAGGTCCCTGCAGCCTCTAGACACATGGGCAGCCAGGGAGGCTCTACACGCTGCCCTTGCACCTGTAGGCATAGCCCCCACAGTTCCCATTGGTGGCAGTTCTCGACCAATGGGAGCTGCGGAGCTGGCCCTGGGGGTGGGGACAGCGCGCGAAGGCTCCCTGGCTGCCCATGCATCTAGGGGCTGCAGGGACCTGGTGGCTGCTTCTGGGAGCCGCACAGAGCTAGGGCAGGCAGGGAGCTTGCCTTAGCCCTGGGCCCCTGCTGCGCCGCTGATCGGACTTTTAATGGCCTGGTCAGCAGTGCCACTCGGAGCCACCAGGGCTCCTTTTCAACCGGGCGTTCCAGTCAAAAACTGGATGCCTGGCAACCCTAGAGATGCAAGTTTTTGACTATGCAACTCCGGAAGAACACATGAAATCAGCACAATAGTGTGTTAATCTCCTTTTTCCCGGTAAAACAGGGACAAGTAAGAAATTAAAATTTGTACATTGAACATGACCGTGTTGTCATCTTGCATTCGAACACTGAAATACCTGTGAGCTGCTGCTCCTCAACCCCTGCCGAGCTTCAGGGTCTTGTTCATTTATTAGGCCCACATTTTCCAAAGTAACTAAGGGACAGATTTTTAAAAGTATTTAGGTCCTGGGTGCTAATTTCTGGGTGGGTAACTTGACACCTTCAAGGGGCCCAGATTTTCTGAAGACCTACCCTCTGAAAACCGGGCCCTTTTAAGGTGTCTCAAATTGGGGGCCCAGAATCATTAGTCACTTTAGAAATTTTTTAAGCCTAACCACTGTGATGTGCCGGGAGATGCACAAATGAAAATCAATGGATATGTGTAAAATATTTTGTCTGGGTTGGCAGGTTTTTATCAAAAGCATTCTTTAAGGATGAATATATGAATATATATTGGAAATATATTTAGCCTCCCAAACGACACCACTGCAGTCATGAATAACTAACTCCCTGGGTCTGTCTTGAGGTGTGCCCTCCTTTAGAGTGTTCACAATAAAAACTTGGATTAGGTCACATATTTGCCTCCCATCGTGTAATGTAAAAACAAGTGGATAGCATGTTTTTAAAGTTAAAATGCGATTGAAGGGAAACCTCCAAAGTAGAGTGATACTGAGGGATAGCAGACACTGATATAGCGTGCACAGAAGATAGGTGACTCATGAAACCATTCAAGCCAAAGTTTTGAAAAGTGGACACAGATGTTGTGTGCTTCAGTGTTAAAGTGCCTGTCTTATATTGAGTGAACATTTGAGCCTAATTCTCATATCACTTATCTCTAAGATTTTTCCATATTCCCAATAGTCCATTTAACTTGCCATTGCTATTTCTAGCTCAGAAATTCTTCAGTAGAATAAACTATGCATGAGCCTTATTTACAACTGACATAACACATATTTGTATCCATTCCCCCTAATCGATGTGTTGCTCTCCTGTTACAAGGGTTGTCGTCCAATCAAGGAGCAGAAAATACACCACAGGACCACACACTGCAAATAATGAATAATTGAAGGGACTGTTAATAGTATTACCATAAGCACCTAGAGGCCACAACTGAGAACAGGGCTCTATTATGCGATGCAAATAGAAATACCGCTGGCCCTGGAAAGCATAGTTTAAATAAACAAGGTGGACCAAAGGTACAGATGTTACAGAGATTAAGTGAGTTGCCCAAGGTCACACTGGAAGTCTGACAGAATGGAGAACTGAATCCAGGCCTCCTATGCCTTTGGGCACGTCTTCACTACCCGCCGGATCGGCGGGTAGCAATCGATCTATTGGGGATTGATTTATCGCATCTAGTGAAGACGTGATAAAATCGATCCCTGATCGCTCTGCCGTCGACTCCGGAAATCCACCGCGGCAAGAGGCAGAAGCGGAGTCGACGGCAGAGCAGCAGCGGTCGACTCGCCACTGTCCTCACAGCCTGGTAAGTTGACCTAAAATACGCAACTTCAGCTACACTATTCACGTAGCTGAAGTTGCGTATCTTAGGTCGACCCCGCCCCCCATAGTGTAGACCTAGCCTTAGTCACAAGTACATCTTCCTTGCAGTTTTCAAACACATTGATTAATGGTGTATTGCTCTGTGAACACTGAGTTCATGCACAGAAATCAAAATTGGTTTGTGAATTATTTGCAAACCAAGAAAAGACCAAGCTGCCAAATTCCTGGTTTGATGCTGACTATTCAGTAAGCTCTCTTCTAGATTCCAGGCCTTATGCTCTACTCATGGAACCACACGGAGTAAGGCTCCTGAGATCCATGCCAGTATATGGGTGGCAGAAAAAACTCCTTCCTGATTAAAACTGTATCAGTCATTTCTGTCCCATGCATGTGAGCAAGAATCTCCAGGGTTGCATTTTCTTTTGCATATAAAACTACATGCCAAAGTGATGGTTACTCTAGCAATGATACAACTGGACGGAATGGTTTGAAAACTTCACAGCTCCTCACAGAGACCTTGTTCTAATAATTGTAAGGATTAAATCAAAGGGGACGGTTTTGTTTTACTGTTTCTAAATTTAGAATGATGACCAAAGCCTTGTCAAAGAGGCCAGGACTGACAAGAAGCACATGCACACCTCAGAGGCCATTGGTGACTGATAGCCAGTATACCGTGAAAGATTTCACATTCTTCAGCTCTAATCTCTTATAACAAAATGAAACCCAAAACTAACCTGAGAGAAAATGTCTGCTCTGTTTAGTGTCCTCTCATGTGCCATATATGTTGTTGTGTATGTTTTTGGTGGATTAGAGCTACTGTTTACTTATTTTCTGCTTGGTCAGCAGTGCTATTGTTTTAGTGGACATTTTCAAACGCCATTTGTTTTTGTTAGTAATCTAAGATGAGCTCTGTAAGTATTTGTGAAAGGGAGAAAGCAGTCTTATGTATTTCCGTTCAGTAG
This sequence comes from Trachemys scripta elegans, assembly GCF_013100865.1. NCBI lineage: Eukaryota > Metazoa > Chordata > Testudines > Emydidae > Trachemys > Trachemys scripta. Next base: position 19,893,008 of record NC_048303.1, on the reverse strand, counting down.
CTGTGACGGACTTTAGAGGCAAAGCATGATGTTGTCCATTGTATAGATGTATCTGAAGTATCGTTTCCCGAAGTTACCTCTCCATCAGATGGGATAAAGCTACACAAATCTAATTGAATATACCTTCAACCAGTATTAAAGGATTTCTAATGAAAATGTCTGATAAAAGTTTAATGTTCCTTGTCCCCAAGTTGGATTAAACTCCATAATAATGATAATGACAAGAGTGCCTTCCCCACTCTGCTTCCCTGCCTACTTGTTTTTATTAAATATCAATTTGTACAATAGCAGCTAGAGGCCCCCTAGTCAGGGATTGCATCCCACTGTACAAGGCAAGTAAAAGAAAAAGTTCTTTCCCCAAAGAGCTTGCTGTCTTGGTGTGTGAGAAATGAGATAGATGAAGTAAATAGATGGGTAGGGTAACTACTGTTCCCTGCTAGAAGTACTCCCCTCTCTGCTTCCTGTTCCCTTTTTGTAGCTCTGATCCCTCACCACCACCCCCTATATCATTCTCTTTGCACCACCAACTTTTTAGCTTCTTTCCCCACCTCACTTCTGCTCTGTCATCCCCTCCCAATTGTTCCCCACTTCCTTCTGTCTCACTTCCTTTTCCTGCCCTCTCTGAATGCAATGAATTCACATCTGCTTCCACCAGGGCTGAATGTGGCCACCCATGTCAGTCTCACTCACCCCTTTGCTTTTCGTTCCTCAGTTTCTTTTCTCCTATTTACCCCATTGCTTCTCTCTCCCCCCACACTCCTCCCTTCTGTTTTTCATCTCTATCCTTCCTCTTGCTGCTCTTCTGCTTATCCTCCCAACCGTTCTCCTTTTTTTTTAAATCCCATGTCGCCATCTCTGCCAGTTGTTCTTCTCTCCAGTCTTCTTTGCTCTGCCTTTCTCTTCCCCATTCCACTAGTCCTCTGCTTATTATTCCCTTCTCTGTCAGCCACTAACTGATTAGGAAGAACTGCTTGCCCCCCCTCCATAGACTAGTTATTGCATAATTATTCACTAGAGATGAAGGATTTCTTGCACCTTCTTCTCTAGCATCTGGTCCTGGCTACTTTCAGAGATGGGATGCTGTACTAGGCTATTAGTCTAAGGCTACGTCCTCACTATGGGGGCGGGTTGATTTAAGATACGCAAATTCAAATTCGATGTATCGGAGCTGACTTACCCCGCTGTGAGGACGGCGGCAAATCGACCTCCGCGGCTCCCCCATCGACGGCGCTTACTCCTACCTCCGCTGGTGGAGTAGAAACGTCGATTCGGGGATTGATTGTCGCGTCCCGACGAGACGCGATAATTCGATCCCCGAGAGATCGATTTCTACCCGCCGATTCAGGTGGGTAGTGTAGACCTGCCCTGAAATAGCATGGTAATTCCCAAGTTACCCAACAGAGGGATAACTTAGATGTATAAACTTCAGGTCTTGGAATACTCCTTGGAACCATATGTTCAAATCTGAACAAATTACGTTAGTTCAACACCATGAAGTTTAGAGGCCTTTCTTATAAGAAAAGTAATATGCAAAAAGCAAAAAATGGCTTGCGCACCTTTAATGGATTCTTTGATATAGAAGGAAGACCTGAGAAATGTCTTCAAAAAACTTTTTCCTGTTTGTTTAAACATCAGGTCTGTTCTGCCCTGATTTCACTAGAAGGATTTAATGATAACTGGAGTACAGAGGAGTATGACCGCAAAGATACATGGTGCAAATGAAACCCAGATGAGAGTGGTGGTGATTTTTATTCAGACTGTTTAAAATTTGTTCTTTATTTAACATCTTTTTAATTCACACACATGGGAGACGATTGACAAGATGTCTCTGTTAAATATCAGCACACTCACTCTCTCAATAAAGGGCTAAGAAAGTGCACAATGCACATCTCTGAAACTTCCAGCGAGACTCCTAGCAAAACCAAGAAAGACCAGACTTGCTAGAAGTCTTGTTGGAAGTTTTGCTATTTCTAAGGTATGTGTGGGGGCAGGAGGCACCCTTTTTGTGCAGAGGAAGGAATACTTTAAAGTCATCTTTATAGATCATAATCACCCTTTATGATTTCAAATGTTTAGGGGCAGTACCCAGCACAATGGAGCTTTTACAATGGAGCTTTTAGGCACTAGCATAATAGTATATTAACTCAAGGCGTCATGATCTCTTCAGAGATGTATTTCGGATGAGTCAGGGCTTGCCATGGTGTCCTTGCACATTACACTGCACCCTGCTGTGGTGCAATGTCCTAGACAGTTGTGCCCTCCTGCTCCAGATGTGGGCATATGAAAGATTCTTTATTAATGTGCGGTTGATTAACCTTGTTTATGAAATACTCAAACTACTTGCGAAATCCAAGAAAAAACATGAATTTGTATGATATTTAATCGATATTATCATTTGTAAAAACACATAGGGCAACAATGTTTGTATTCCTGCATAAACAACATCAAGAAAATTGTTAATATGCACCACGATTATGCTGAATTCCTCATCTCCTTTTGAGACTGCTCCAAAAGTTCATACGCAGCTTTATCAACTTTATACATACTTGAGTTGTGCAAGTCGAAACAAAACAAAGTTTGCCTCGATGCAAGGACAAGCATCCCTCACACCAAAAAGCACTTTATGCCTATTTATTGTATTAAAAAAAACAAACAAAAACCTCTAGATTATTCCTGCCTGGGGCAATCGGAGCACTTCAGTGTTTTCTTAACCAATGGCACACTTAACACTTTTAAAAATGTAACCCTTGTGCTCCTAATGGGCTTGGCTGCATGTCCATTTAAAAATGAGACAAAGCAAAGAGATCAAACAACATCTTTTATGTGTTAGCTGGTAATAAAATTACTAATTGGAAAAACAAAAAGGCCTGTGTTTGGATATTATCTAAACTTACTTAAACTTGTTTAGTTTTATATATCATGGTGATAACTAAAATCTTGCTCATACTGTATTTTTTAGGCCCTGATCTTGCAAAGATGTAATTTACATGCTTAACTTCATATGTAAGTAAGTTTCCTTAAAGCCAATGGGACTACTCACATGTCAAATGAAGCAAGTGTAAACCTTTGCCAGAACGGGGCCTTTGTTGCTAGTTTTTACTAAAGATAAACAATATTGTTGATACTACAAATATTCTTACATAAATGGGTGACAAACATAAAACAATAACCGTAGCATAGGTACTGAATTACAGTGCCTACATATTACAAAAGTTACAGTAATGATTTACAAAAATCTATACATCCCACTTAGCCTATCTTTATAGAAAAAAATAAATAAATCCGAGACTTTCCCAACGTGTGAAATTTGGAACTTATCTGAAGTGTGGTGTTATGATTAGAGGGGATGTGGCAAAGTCCTCCCATTTGAGTCCATCTCTTTAAATTAAAAAATAATCAAAATTTAGGGGGAGAATTTTACTTCTTGTGAAAAATGCTGGATTAGCATCACTAGAAAATAGTTCTTTTGTTATTCCACAGGTAAACAGAATATGGGGTATAGTAGTGCAAGCTTCTCTTCCTTTCAAACTGTTATTGGATACTATCCACCTTGAGGAGGGGAAGGGAAGGAACATTATATGGAGACAGGTGCTTACAAAGCCCTGAGATCCAAGCACCAGTTCCTGTCTTTTGTTCCCTGTTATCTCAGAATTTAAGTGAGGCTGAATGAGAAGTTTAGGGCTTACCCCTGCCAGGAACACCCCTAATGCTCATTGACTTCAGTGCGGTAGGACTGGGCTCTGTCTCTGCCTACTCCTTATTTTGTACATAAGGAACTAGAATGGAAGAAACACTTAAAACTCCCAATAAGGACCATATATGCGTTAGTGAGATACAGAAGCAGGTTATTATAATTGTGAGATGGGACCATCAAGTACTCCCAAAACATAAAAGCACACATTGAGAAAAGCAGTTTTGCTAGTGTACATAATAGAACAAAACTGTTTACTCCTGAGGTTATTATAGCAAAGCAGAGTCTGGTTGGCAGTTCAGGGGAAACTTCTGAAAGGTCCTAAAATTAAGTTGTTCCAGTTTGTCTTAGTGATATTGGACAATTTATTCACAGGATGGCCTTATTCATCGTAGTGAGGTCAGCAGGGTTAGTGGTGGGAGTAAAGGGGTCACAATCTGGTCTTTAAACTCTGTTCCTCAGTTTCTCCAGCTGTAAAATGGGGTTCTAATGCTACTTCTGTAAATTGTTTCCAGCACTACAGGTGAAAGGACTGTAGCTGTAAGCACTAGCTTTTGCCCACAAGCTTTTCATTGTTGTAGTCAGGACCCCTACTATCAAAGCCCATTTAATGTTTCTCAGCTCTCCTCCCAATTTGCAAAGGTAGGTTCATTTGGGGGGGTTTGTTCCTCTATGGTATTTGCTCCCAAAGGGTTTTTAACTATAAAAACAGGATGACATGGTGCAGAGGGCCCCAGCTGATGCATTATTTTATCAGTTGATCTCCCTTGTGTGAATGGCGTGGAAGGGGTAACTCTGCATAAGGGTAAACAACGCTTGTAGCAGAGATCCTGTGGCTATGTTGTCCTTGTGAGAGAGAAATGTAAGATAAGGCTGGATCTGGAAGGCAGCCATGTGCCGACACTCAGCCTCCCATCGTTCCTACCGCCTAGGGCAGCTTTAGATTGTTGGCTTTTTCTGTCCGAGTCTTTCGGTTTCTTGGACCGTTCGGTTTTTTTTCCATCAAAGTCGCTCTCGCCCCCGCCCTCCCCTCTTCCCCACGTGTTTCGTTCTCTTCCTCCGGCGGTAGGATCGCGGGGCAGAACAGAGAACAGGGCTAAGTCTGGATCGCGAGTCATTAAAAACGGACAACGACAAGGGCGATTTCCCCGCGTGTAACACAGGAGCGTAAGAACGGCGTCTCCAGCAGCACTGGGAGATCCCTACGCTAGGAAACTGACTCTCTTCCCCCCCATCTAGACCCCCCATAAATACACCCCCCCCTCCCCGACAGCCACTCAACTACAGAGCGGCTTGCCTCCGCACTAGCCTGCGGACAGGGACACAGGCTCCAGGGAACTTCTCTCCCGCGTCCAGTCCCCCCTCCTGCTGAAACCCCTAGCTACTCCTGCCTGCCTCCTCCGCAACATTTGGTTACCCCCGCGTCTGCCCCACCCCCAAGCCCCCCTAGTTATCCCTGCCGGCCCCCTCCGCAACACCTGGCTACCCCAGCGTCTGCCTCATCCCCGAGCCCCCCTAGCTACGCCTGCCTGCCCCCTCCGTAACATCTGGCTACTGCAGCGTCTGCCTGGTTCCCGAGCTCCCCTAGCTACTTCGCCTGTCGCCTCTGCAACATCTAGACACCGCCAGCCTTTGCCTCGTCCCCTAGCTGCCCCTGCCTGCTCCCTCTGCAACATCTGGCTCCCACTATCCTCACTGCCCGTGCTTCTGGCTGGGACTCCCAGCCCCCGGGTACCGCTGCCCGCTCCCTGTGGAACATCTGGCTGCCGCGGCCGCTCCTCTCCAGGCCGCCCCCGCGCTAACATCTGGCCGCTGCTGTGCCGCCGCAGGGGGCCGCTCTCCTCCTCAGCAGGCGGGGTAGGCAAGGGCTGCGGCGCTGCTCTCCGAGGAGGCCGAGGGAGCCGCGGAAGCAGAGGCCGCCCGATGGTGCTGCAGGGCGGCCCAGGAGGGGCTGGGCGGCGTCGGCTGCTGCCCCGGAGCCTGGCTGCCCTGCTCCTGTTCCTGCTCCTGGCTCTGGGGCACACCTGGACCTACCGGGAGGAGCCCGAGGAGCGCGACAGGTGGGTCCCCCGCTTCGCCCCGCCGGGGCCGGCTCCCAGCCCGCGCCGCGTGAGCCCCGGGCTGCACCTGGCAGCCCCAGTCCGGGGCGCCCCCGCCCGGCCCCCCTCGGGCTCTGGCTAAAGCCGCCTCTTCTCTCCGGCTTCTCCCGCAGGGAGGTTTGTTCCGAGAACAAGATCGCCACCAGCCGGTACCCGTGCCTGAAACCCAGCGGCGAGCTGGCCACCTGCTTCAGGTGAGCGAGCCGGGGCCGCGGGCGTGTGTGTTACCCTGACTGCCCCCTTCTCTGTGTGTGTGTGTGTGTGTGTTACCGGGACTTCCCCCTTCTGTGTGTGTTCGTGTGTATTACCAGCACGTGGGACTGCTGCCTCCGTGTGTGTGTGTGTGTGTGTGTGTTACCGGGACTGCTGCCTCCTTCTCCTCTGTGTGCCGTTACCAGCACGGCATGTGTGTGTATTACCAGCACGTGGGACTGCCACCTCCGTGTGTGTGTCAGTGTGTGTTACCGGGACTGCTCCTGTGTGTGTGTGTGTTACCGGGATTGCCTCCTTCTGTGTGTGTGTGTGTATGGTACCAGCATGTGGGATTGCCACCTCCTGAGTGTGTGACACCGTGCCTTGTATGGTATGGTCACTGTGTTATGAGAATGTGTGTACTTGTTACCAGAATGAGACTGCCGCCGCCTCCTTTGTTTGTGGGGAAGTGCATTGTGTTGTGATAGCTGGTGTGTGCTTGTTGGTATGAGAATATATGACCATCTTCTTGTGTGTGTGACACTTGTGTGTTGTATTCTGTAGTTACTGTGTTGTGAGAGTGTGTGCTTGTTACACAGTGTGACTGCTGCCTCTAGTAGGCGTGTATGACTCTTGTGTGGCAGGGGGTTGTGTTGTGATAGTGTGTGCTTGTCTTTGTGTGTTGTGATTGGTGTATTATGGCACTTGTGTGGTTGTTGTATTGTGGTAGTGTCGTCATCAAACACACACAGCCTCCCGAGGACTGTTGTGCCAGGCAGAGTGGCCACAGTTGCTGGTGTGGCACCAGATATTGTGTAGTGAAGTTCCCAGACTTGGCTCAGTCCTATGAGTGGGTGCCTGTCTGTATGAGAATGCCTGACAGTCTCTCCATGTGTGTTATGATGGATGTGGTGTTATGGCACTTGTGTGACTGTTGTGATCAGCGAGTGTGTGGTGACAGTGAGAGTGTGTATTTTGTGTGTGTAAGAGTGTGTATTTGGAGTTTGTAGGCTATGGGGCGCTGATAGTAGTACACATGTAAACATTCATGACAGTCCTATCGAGAAGATGAATAGCTGGTTTAACGGTTGCATGTTGTTTATAAAAGTTGTATCTAAAGTCAGCCAGAAAGAAATGTTTAACGTTTGATTGGCTCTGTCATGTTCCCTTGCAAAGTCTTTCAGCAGCTGTCTGCTTAGCGCTTAGACTCAGGGAAGTCGCTCTGTGGAGTGAATGGGAGGCAGTGTATTCAGCACTTGCTGTGGTGACGTTGAATTAGGGACTGTAACAGGTAACCCCCTCTGTACTAGTAACATTTGCTAAATTATAGCCGCTCTCCCTCCACAGAAAGGTACAGCATGGGAAGTAGCAGTACAGGCTTCCAATCACATTGTTCTGGTAGTATTTGTCTTAATCTTAACCTTGAGTGAACAACCTACAGGCGTAAGGGGATAATTCAATCCCTGGGTCCATTTCATAGTTGACCTCTCTGCTGTGACTACCAACAAAGGGACCAATAGTGACAAACATTTTTTTTTTAGATAGATATTTGTCTATTATGAACCCACTGAAAACACCATCATATTATTATGGCTTTCAATCATTGCTGGTTTTCATCTGTGCCAGGCTATAGCATATGTCTTAGAAGTGACTGGTTTCATATTCCACAGGAGTGCAATTCAAGGGAATGATATTGATCTATGAAACCCTGCATGATTTGCATAACCGACACGTCCTCTTGCCATGCACTAACTAGGGCTACATTTAAAATTAGCCAACATGCCCTAGTTAGCAGCCCCTAGATTTGAATGTTTGGGGCGTGCTGGCCAGATGTTCTCAGTGGAGTGGTCTTGGACTGTGGAACTCACTTTCCCTGTTGATCTGAAAGAGCCTGAGTTTAACCTTTGGGGTATGGTTCATAAATCCATCTATTTACTCAGGCCTTTGCCTGAGATAAGTTGATGGAAAGGATGTTATGTCTTTAAGGATGGCCTTCCCGTAGTTATTGATCAGAGATACTGTCACTGAGTTTCCACTTTTTATTATATGTTTGTAAATTTGAGGAATGTCCTTTTTATATCCAGTTGTCTGCAAGAAATTGTCAAAACTAGAATTGTTTCTAACTTCTATAAATGTATCCAGAGCCTTTGACAAAGACATAACCAGCAAGCAAATGAATATCTAATTACCAATGTCCTCTGAGTAATTAGTCTCTCTCAGACAAGATGTTTAGCCTATGAGAGGCACTTCCCTCTACACAGCCACTTCCAGAAGTAACTGCATTGGTGTGTGTGTGCTAAGTGATCTGCTATTACATATAGGGAGCATGCAATATGGTGAAAGCACTTTAGTGCTAGTGAAAGGCATTAAAGAAATCCATAAATGATAGAAGACAAAGAGGAGTTTTTAGAAACCTCTTTTGGTGCCAGATTGTTTTTCTTTTCACAATGCCTTTTATTTAGTATAAATATAGGTGGTTTGGAAATGTAGCTTTGCAGTGCACATAGGTTCTGCCTCCACTCTAACTGTAAATGGGGAATTGTCACTAGTGGATGTGTTTCCAGTGGGATCCCTCAGGGAACGGTTTTGGCTTTACGCTGTTTAACATTTTTATCAGTGACCTGGAAGAAAACCATCACTGATAAAGTTTGCAGATGCCACAAAAATTGGGGGAGTGATAAATAATGAAGAAGATAGACTACTGATTGAGAGAGATTTGGATTAATAGGTAAACTGGGAGCAAGCAACATAGGTGCCGACTCAGGGGGTGGTCTGGGGCTGGAGCACCCACGGGGAAAAAATGGTGGGTACTGAGCACCCACCGGCAACCCCCTTATCGGCTCAGCCCCACCCGTGCCTCCTGCCCATCGGCGGGCCCCACAGATCAGCACCTCCTGCCTGCCGCAATCAGCTGTTTCATGGCACGCAGGAGGCTCTGGGCAGGAGTGGGGAGGAGCGAGGACACAACGTGCTATGGGGAGGGGGTAGAACTAGGTGGGGGCGGGGCCTTGGGGGAAGGAGTGGAATGGGGGTGGGGCTTAGGGCAGAGCCAGGGATGGCGCCCCCGCCCCCGGCACTTTGAAAAGTCGGTGCCTGTGGCAAGCAAACAATGTGTGTTTGAATATGGATAAATGTAAATGTGTACATCTAGGAACAAAGAATGTAGGTCATATTTATAGGATGGGGGATTCTATGCTGGGAAGCAGTGACTGAAAAAGATTTGGGGGTTGTGATGGATAATCAACTGATCAGAAGTTCCCCGTGTGTAAAGCTGTGGCTAGAAGAGCCTATAGATCCTGGGATGCATAAACAAGGGGATCTTGAGTAGGAGCAAAGAGGTTTGATACTGATGTGACCACTGCTGGAATACTGTGCCCGGTTCTGGTGCTCACAGTTCAAGAAGGATGTTTATTTGGAGAGGGTTTAGAGAAGGAGAATGACTACAGGATTAGAAAACGTGCCTTATAGTGACGGACTCAAAGACCTCAATCTATTTAGCTTAATACACAGAAGATTAAGGGATGACTTGATTATAGTTGATAAATATCTACATGGGGAACAAATATTTAATAATGGGCTCTTCAATTTAGCAGAGAAAGGTTTAACAAGATCCAGTGGCTGGAAGTTGAAACTAAACAATTGCAGACTGGAAATAAAGTGTAAATATTTAATAGTGAGAGTAATTAACCATTGGAATAATTTACCAGGGGCTGTGATGGATTCTCCATCACTGACCATTTTAAAATCAAGATTGGATGTTTTTCTAAAAGATCTGCTCTAGGAATTATTTTGGGGAAGTTCTCCAGCCTGTGTTATGCAGAAGGTCAGACTAGATGACACAATGGTCCCTCCCGGCCTTGGAACTGATGAATCTATGAACCTATAACTACATCTGGGGTTACAGAATATACCAATGTAGATGACCAGCCAAAGGGAAGTCACAGTCCAGTCACTGCTGTCCACAGAAAGCATTAGTATGTCATCACACACTCTAGAAAGGGTTGGATGGTGCCATGACTCAGTCCTTTTTTCTTCACTGGTCCCTGCCCCAACCCATTGCTGAATCTCCTGTTTTCCTTCCTCCCATCTCCATGGCTTTGCCTTTTTAAAGGTACAATAGAGCCCATTATTGCATACAATTCCTTAACACACAATACCCCAAAACATTTTACAGAAAGATGGTAATAAGCAATGAAGAAAAGGAAGGCTGCTGAATGGGATTTAAAGTGTCAGTGGTTCAGAGGCAGAGTTTTCAGATAGATGAGACAGCCTTATTGAGAGAGCAACCCCTGACTGTGGAGAGTTTGAAGATTGAAGGAGCAGAATGAGCAGTGTGAGGTCCATTTACTGAGGTGTGTTTGCCCTCCCTGAAGGTAGAATCATAGAAGATTAGGGTTGGAAGAGACCTCAGGAGGTCATCTAGTCCAACCCCCTGCTCAAAGCAAGACCAATCCCAACTAAATCATCCCAGCCAGGGCTTTGTCAATCCGGGCCTTAAAAACCTCTAAGGATGGAGAGTCCACTCCCCCCCCCAGGTAACCCATTCCAGTGCTTCACCACCCTCCTAGTGAAATAGGTTTTCCTAATATCCAACCTAGACCTCCCCCACTGCAACTTGAGACCATTGCTCCTTGTTCAGTCATCTACCACCTCTGAGAACAGCCTAGCTCCATCCCCTTTGGACCCCCCCCCATCAGGTAGTTGAAGGCTGCTGTCAAATCCCCCTTCTCTTCTTTTCTGCAGACTAAATAAGCCCAATTCCCTCAGCCTCTCCTCATAAGTCATGTTCCCCAGTCTCCTAATCATTTTTGTTGCCCTCTGCTGGACTCTCTCCAATTTGTCCACATCCTTTCTGTAGTGGGGGGCCCAAAACTGGATGCAATACTCCAGATGTGACCTCACCAGTGCCGAATAGAGGGGAATAATCACTTCCCTTGATCTGACGGCAATGCTTCTACTAATGAAGCCAAATATGCTGTTAGCCTTTTTGGCAACAAGGAAACACTGTTGACTCATATCCAGCTTCTCCACTGTAATCCCCAGGTCCTTTTCTGCAGAACTGCCGCTTAGCCAGTTGGTCCCCAGCCTTTAGCAGTGAATGGGATTCTTCCTTCCTAAGTGCAGGACTCCGCACTTGTCCTAGTTGAACCTCATCAGATTTCTTTTGGCCCAATCCTCCAATTTGTCTAGGAATCCTCCAATTTGTAAAATTATCCCACACTCGAGGGGTCCCAAATGCGGCAATAGCAATGTCGATCTGCTCTGTGTGTAGTGGGGCAAGACTTTGCCTGGATATCAGCAGCGTCACAGTCCATGTCTGTAGTAATAGTATTGCCTACCCCAAGCTTTAAAAAATCACAATGAATCAAGCTGAAAAGGTAATGAGATTGCCTTTAAAATCAGGAGGTTTTATTTTAAAGTAACTTTTGGGTTCTTTTTGCTTGCCTTCCAGTTTCTGAGTCTTTAGGGCTCACTTGGGTCATGTTTTCAAGCTTTTGTCCACTACATGAGTATTTTCACTGTTTTCTGTAAGGAAATGCCATTTTGAAAAAAATTAAAATTTTTCATAACATTGCACTGACTTTGACAACATTTTGTTTAGAAACAAAATCGAAAAAATTCATTTAAAAATGTCTTGTTTGACATTTTTGGAATGAAAAGTTTTGCTTTTTTTTGTTTTGAAATTTATTTGATATTAAATTAAAAAAATAGAAAAGGTTGAAATTGAAATGAAAATTTTTTAATTTATCAAAACAAAATGAATTTATTTTCAGAATTTTATTTTGTGAAAACATTTGAAATTTGGACATTTCATCCTGATGTGGGAAGAATTTTGTTTTTCAAACTTTCAATGTTTTTCACAGGATGGAAAACGCTCTAGCTAGGATGTCCTTTTGTTTGTTTGTTTTTTTTTTAATTAATGCTGTAATTCCCATGTAATCATTTGTCTCCGGGAGCTGGGGCTCTAAGTAAATTACCTAATGTTGTTAGAATTTGCAACACTGTAGCAGTGGAAGTGGTGTACAATCATCTCAGGATTGTGAGGGGAAGAAGAGCCCCTCATCACAACCTCTCCCATTTACTCCCATTCCGGTGTAGCATTTGACCCTAGGCAATGAGCATAAGTCTGAATAGCTGGTTAGCGTCCCCATTTCTGGGCTCTGCTTTTCCATTTAGATAACATCTGTCCTGTGCTGCATCACCACACTCATCCTACCTTGCAGAGGAGGCTGTCATCCCTATCAGACTTTACCACTGATCAGTAATAGCAAGTGGTACCAATGTGGTGCATGCTTTGACCCCTAACTTGAGATGGAGAAGCAAGAGGCATCACTATGGTAGTAGTTTATGCTACCCGCCAATCTGCGAGGCTACCCTCAGAAGAATTTAAAATACATGAATATTCTCCAGTTAATGCTAATGTGTTTCCTTTGTAGTGCACTGGCAGGATACACCTACTAATACTGAGCAAGCCAATGGAGGCTTGAGTTAAGGTGTGGCTTGATTGTGAGCTTATGACTAAAGATGAGCCAAAAGCAGGGCCAAGCCAAGTAGAATATTTTCATATTATTCACTTTGTGATCATAGTGACCTTGTACATGACTAGATGTATTTTTTTTTCTTCTAGTATGTGTAGAGTTTGGCCCTTTGGCTTAGTTTGATTTGTATTTATTTTTAGAAGGTGCTTTTATTTATTTCCATAAGAGAATAGAGGAACAGATTTGAATAGCAGTTGATGCTTCAGCATGGCCAGTATTTTTAAGCCTGACTTTTATTTTTTTTAACAATAAATAAAGTAGCATGTACCAATAATAAGCTTTTGTATCCATACACAATAAGTTCTGGTCATTGCTAAGCATATAATACGATACAGGGCTTGATCTTGCATTTCTCAGCCACCCAGAGCTCCACCTGAAATCAATGAGAATCTGAGCAGCACAAAGAAGGCAAGACTGGCCCTTAATTATTATAATGTCTCCACCCTCTCAGATACTTGCATTTGGCATATTTAATCTGCTTAACCCCTTTAAACCCCTAATAATTTTATTGGTATGCCAAATTAGAATGGTATTAGCAAAGTTCCTTCACTGCTCCAGGGTACATGTGTGTTACTTGGCTTGTATTTGATAAGTCATTCACTTTGTTCATCTTGGTTTAGCCCTAGCAGTAGACCTGACCACCCAGTAAACTTTTTTCACCACTTATAGGTATTTTTGTGGATAATTTGCTTTGCTCATTTTCATGTCATACAGTGGTGACCTATATTATTCTTGTGCTCAGTAGCAGTCTGGTACATGATTGAATGTAGTTTGTCACTGTGACCTGTGGTGACCAACTGTATGTTCCTCTAAGAAACAATGTTAAATGGGACACCCTGCATCCACTTTATCGTAAGATAGAATAGCTCTGTTCCCATGAGAATGTGGCAGTGGTTAGGATTATAGTTCTGTAAATATAGTTATTTCCAAGTTAAGGAGGCTTAGCCTGTAATTTAATGTAATGCCACAGTCATACCAGAGAACATCGGAGGGCAATTTAGGAAACGTATGAATATTTGTTGGAGTTGTCCTCCTTTTTGAAAACAAACAACACCTAACCTCACAATCAAGTAAGTCCTGCATAGTATTTTCAAGTGAGAGACAATTATTATATGAGGTTTGTAGTAAGATGAGGCCCTGAAACATAAACTCTTGTGTCAGAGGCCCAGTCTGAGGCCTGAAGCCTGAACCAAAGTACTTCCAGGCATTGCTAAGCAAAAGCTGGGCTGTGAGCCAGAGGCAGGCCCCACTGACAGAAGTTGGCGAGAAGAGGGCTGCTAGAAGCAGGTGCATCCACACATAAGTGCTAATAAGAGGAACTTGTGCCAAGATGGCATCAGGACCCTCCACAGAGATAACAAGGAACAGGCAGGTGCATCTTAAAGACAGGGTCAAAAGGACAGCATGATGGATAGATCTATCTGTTTGAAACACGATCAAAGGAGGAGTCAAGGGGCTGTACCTCAATACGTCAGTAGGGATGAGTAATCTGTCCTGTAACTGTATAAAAATAGGTCCCGGAGTGTGCATCTTTGTCCAGCCTAGGGGGCAGTGGAGTGTCCCGCCACTGACTGAGCTGTGTCCATTGCCAGGGGGCACAAATTCGTAGTATGTCTTGTAGAGTCTATGGGAAACTATTACTGTGCTTCGTTTGACAATAAACCTGGCTCGGGTTCCTTCGTACCTTACTAGAGTCTGTGGTCTTTGGGGGTTCTCTCGGGGTCTGCTGTGTCAGCGATCTGCGCAGAGCCGGGGCAGCACACAGAGGGAACACGCACGCAGCTGACTGTTATCATCATCGAACAAGAGCAGAGCACCACACCGGTAGCTACTGACAACAATGTTTAAATTCTATGATACAATGGAGATTGGTTTATAGTAGATCTATTCCAGGATGATAATCTAGAGCAGTGATTCTCAAACTTTAGCAACCCGAGGACCCCCCATTTTGATTTAAGATTTTTCTTGGACCCTCAAGCTCCCTGCTCAGCCTCAGGTCCCGCCTCTACTCCATCCCTTCCCCCTAGGCCCCACACCCGCTCCACCTCTGTCCCTCCTCTTCCCCGCCTCTTTCCATCCCCTCCCCCAAGTGTGCTCCATCCCTGCTCCTCCTCCTCCCACCCAGTGCCTCCTGCACGCCGCTGAACAGCTGTTTCCCAGCGTGCAGGAGGCAGTGGGAGGGAGAGGGAGGAGTTGATCAGCGGGGCCCGTGGACCCCCTGGAGTACCCTCGCGGACCCCCGTTTGAGAAACACTGATCTAGAGGTTTAGTAGAGATATTTACTAATAAAAAAAATGTTTACCAAACGTTACAGTTATGTAGTAATTTAAACTATAGGAATAAAAGAACAGTCCAGTACAAAATACACTTTAGCAACAGATGGGGAAAATGAGAGAATGTTTGTGTCCCAAAGTCATGGAAACCACCAGATGCAGTAGATACTTATTTCACGTCCAACCTTGTGTGCTTGAGCATCTGCTAAAGGGTGCTGAGTGCCCTCCAGTTTCTGTACTTTAATGGGAGAGGAGGGTATTAGGTATCTCGGAGGACTGGGCCTTTTATATCGCTATAGCAAATTTTAGCTCAAACTGCTCACTAAACTTTCATGACTGAATTTACAAAGCATCCATGTTAGAACATGCTGTGTTCTTCCTTACTAATGTGTGCTGATATTGGTGCACATGCATCCATGCAATAAAGAGAGAGTACATCTATCTACTGGTTGGAATAAGGACTGGCCGTTTGAATTCCTGGATTCTGTGTTTGACCAGTCATCCCACTCTTGCAGTCAATGAGAAGTTTGCCATTGACTCAGATGGGACCAGAATCATGCCTGAAACTACTGTTAGTCCTGGTTTACCCATCTGTAAAATGTGCACAATGTACCTGCCTCATGGGGTGTAATGATGAGGCCTAACTAATTAAAGTTTGTAAAATGCTTTGCAGTCCTTGGGAGGAAAGTGCTCTAGATGTGTTAATCATTATCATGGATAAATTGTCTCCTGAGAGATTGGTGGTACAATTGAGTGAAGCATGATGCTGGGCTAAAAGTAGGTGCTAAATAATAATTATAGTCTTGTTTAAAATATGGGTAATATATATGAAGAGAGTGATGATTTCAAAAGTTATCAGGTTCTTAAGTACTAACAATATCCATCAGATTAGCCAGTCTTTCCCTAGAATAAATCCATGCAGGCTTTTGAAACCAGATATAATGATTGTACAACTATGGAATATTGTCCCTTTTCTTATCTCATAATTGTCTGGCAGCTAAAAATATCTGTAGTCAGTATAGTATTGCAGGTGTTGAATTCTGCCATGAAAAGGATACTCTAAACTTTATAACAAAAAGATAATTCAAACATAAGGCAGAAATACATGTATGCCTATAAGCTAGCTAATTGTGATGCTAACTGAAGATCACATTCTGAAAAAAGTCATCTTTTTATTCTATTGAATGCTGCTGTTGCTAGCAAAGTCCAATTTTATAGACTGTATCATTTTACACATTCTTAAAGGATAAAAGTTATTGCAAGTAAGTTAGAACTGAACTGCTCCACAAAGGGCAGTACTTTCACTGATATGCCCCCTGAGACCATGTTCAGTTCTTAGTTCCCAGAGTCCCTGAAGAGCATGTTGCATTACTTCCCAGTTAATTGGACTACATTGATTTTTTTGAAGTTTTCAGCCAGAGAAAGCAAAGGTGATATTTTATCTCAAGACTCTTTTTTGCTTTCCAGACACCATTTCCATTGCCTTTCTAATCCAAAACTCTGCTGTCATCACTTTCAGCAGAATCAACATAACCCTGATTCTCGTTGCAATATTACATTGTAAATGACATTTATCCAGTTAGGGCAAAAGAATACATAAGCCCCAGTTATCTTGGAGGATAATGTACTGCATGTTGGAAGTTTGCTGAGAATTCACGAGGATGAGATGTTCTTGGTTATATTTTACTTGTGGGGTTTTTTGTTTTAGAAAAGTAAACAGCTACAACATCTGTAACAATGCTTTTGCCAAGATTGTTTGTTTCCATAAACTAATAGATTTTATTTCACATACTTTAAAGTGCAATGGGCTGCTAGCTCTTTGGGACAGTGCTGGTACCTCTGTGCCTAGCACATTGTGAGTGTGACTATAAATGAATGCTGAATATTATTGAGTCATCATTTTGAAAATGTGAATTTCAGAACTAGATACCTCAATGCATCTGTCATGCATAATACCCTACTATATATGTATAACCTTAGGCCTCTAGGCACAATAACAAAAACATGGGACCATATCCCGAGATGTGCTGAATCCCACTGACGTGGATGGGAGTTGCAGATACTCAGCATCTTTAGCATTTGGCCCATAGACTTGCTATTTTCAGCATCTGACTTTTAGTAATTCGGATTAAAATCAGTAGCATAATGCGCTTTCTCAAGCACTAATAAGTATAATCGTGGTCATGCTGAATGCTGAAGCTACATCTAATAGCTACAAATAGCTACATCTCTTTCTTCTATCTTTGCTTTTTAATTGTTCTTACTCAGAACTTAGTGCTTGTGAATATGGATAATTTATAGGAAAATGTAGCATGTTATTTTTTCACAAAACAGGTAAACCATGGCAGTGGAATAAACTTCCCCATGCCACCTAATCATTTATCCTCACTATTATTTTGAAGTAGCACCCCAGTAACAAAAGTTTTGTGCCCATTCAGTCCTTGGCTTGACATCTTTGCTGAGACTACCAAGGGAACTGATTGGTGTCAACTGTTGTAGTGAATTATGAAGTGGACCTCTGTCAATAGGAACAAAACCAACACCATGCACACATCTTATGTAGGTACCTGAATTGGTCATGGTGACTTTCCACCATTACTGATTGGAAACACATTTGAGCTAGTGACAGAGGCCTTGTTTAAACACTTACGTTGTATTGCTTTAACTGGACTGGTATAGTTAAAGTGGTACAACCCTCCCTTATTGTGGATGCAGTTATACCAGTATAAAGGTGCTTCTACTTGTTCAGGAAAGGGAATGAGCTATGCTAGAATAAGACATCTTTACACGGGCATAACTGTGCCCACATTAGTGGTTGTACTGGTATAAATGTGTCAGTAAAAGAATCACACCCCTACCCAACATATGCTCGTACAAAAACTGTGTGTAGACCAGGCCTAAAATTACCATTGACAACTAGCAATACAGTCTTCCAGTATTTTATTTCTTTTTTTAATTAAAAATGTGTCCCATACCAAGGTCACAGGCTCATTTTTATAAGGCACAATACAATCGGTATGCTGTCACCATGTAGTTTAACTGGGAATGTTTATGAAAATCAGTGTTTGCAGTCTCAGAATACTATAGTATGTGACATTTATGTATGATCTCTTGCAAGTCTGAGGTTTATATAGTTTTGGATGATATACTTGCTGCTTACAAGATGCAATACCGAGGGTTAGGCTATATCTGTGTGCCTTCGCTAATATATCCCCCCCTACCCTTTATCGTAGCATCCGAGAAACACAGTCTTTTATGTACGTATCCTCACAACACTCCTGAGAGGATAGGAAGTACTGTTATCCTTATCTTTTATAGATGGGAGATTGAGGCATAGAGAGGCTAAGTGACTTGCCCAAGGTCACATAGGAAGTATATGATTGAGCAGGGACTTGAACCTTGGTCTTCTGAGTCTTAGGCTAGGTCTACACTACGGGGGGGGAGGGGGATCGACCTAAGATACGCAACTTCAGCTACGTGAATAGCGTAGCTGAAGTTGCGTACTTTAGGTCGACTTACCTGGCTATGAGGACGGTGGCGAGTCGACCGCTGCCGCGCCGCCATCGACTCCGCTTCTGCCTCTTGCCGTGGTGGAT
The DNA here is from genome assembly GCF_013100865.1 of Trachemys scripta elegans. Taxonomy (NCBI): domain Eukaryota; kingdom Metazoa; phylum Chordata; order Testudines; family Emydidae; genus Trachemys; species Trachemys scripta. The sequence goes on along the minus strand of NC_048303.1, from coordinate 19,874,618 downwards.
TTCCGGAGTCGACGGCAGAGCCATTGGGGATCGATTTTATTGCGTCTTCACTAGACGTGATAAGTCAATCCCCAATAGATCGATTGCTACCTGCCGATCCGGCGGGTAGTGAAGACGTGCCCTTAGGCTAGTGCCCTAAATACTGGACAATCCTTCCTCAAAACTGGACAATCCTTTGATTACTTTTGATCCATCTCAAAGGTAATCAAAGATGGATACAGATGATAGCTTGGATAATACTCCAAAAGTTATTTTCTGCACAAAAACCAGAACTTTCCCAAATCTCCTCTGAAACACTTAGCTATTGTGGTTGTTGGCAATATACAAAAACTTGAGACATAGAGAAAAGCACTTTCACACGTGGTAACATTTATACATATTTTCCAAATTTGTTACACAGAAAAGGGGGCGAGTTTCTTCAGGAACTGTTGGTAAAAGATCATCTTATGGATCTGAGGTTGCCTGCCTGGCAAACCCATTAAGACCACAAATGGTGTCAAAATGTGTACTCTGCTGCCGAAGAGCAAAGGATTACTACGCTCTCTGTGAAGTCTAGTCCAGGTTGGATGACAGCCCTTTGGGCTAAGCTCGGTTGGAATCTCACACAGACCTCTAAATCACGCAATACACAATGCAAGTGCTCTCACTTTCCTAAGGAGTGTGACAGGAGGAGTCTCGCAAAGGGCTTTTTTCTCTTGGAGCAATGGATGTATCTGCTGCTCCACAGTGTGCCAGTGACATGCTTAGCAGCTATTGCAGGGGGGGAATTAGCACTCCCCTTAGGAACAAGAGTGTAACCAGTTCTGTGCCGCTCTACAAATCACCTCCCAACTCAGCACCATGTACTCCACCAGCTTTTCGAATGCAGCCCCCTGCCGCCAACCTTCCACTTTGCTAATGCTTGTTTATCCTTTATTAATAACCTCCCGTCTACCCCAAATGTGAATGCATCATAATGGTTTGCGGTATGGAGGCTAAGGGCGGGTTTTTCAAAAAAGCCTCTGGAAATGAGGTGCTTAATTCCCATTGAAATTCCCAACCCGAAACCATTATTACCCTTCGCAATGATGTTTTGTTAAGATAACTGAAGAGAGAAGCCTCAAAGTCCCATAAATACATGTTTTTAATAGCTCCAGAGTAACAGTAAAAATCAGTGCCTATTTGGGTTTACTTGTATATAAGCTCCTATTTATACTTCCCCCTCAATATAGTCAGTTCACAGTGAAATGGACCAATATAATTATGATCATCCTGTGAGTTGATGTAATTATTGTCAATAATGTATTGAGGCAGGAGTTACTACAAAGGATGAGGTCTGGCAAATAGCTATTTGTGTAGACAGGAGGTTCTTGATGGTCACATCAAAGGAGTTCTCAGAATTTTAAAATTGGCAAGCCACGAACTATCTGATAAGTGCCCTCCTTGGTGGTTTGATCAGTAATGAAACCCAGGTGCACTGCGTCATGGTTTTGATCTACAGACTATAGGGTTAAATATGAACTGACTTTCGGGGCACGTCGTCTAGCACAAAGATTCCAGACCAACAACATAATAGCCTAAGGGCCCACTGTGGTTGATACAAAATATGTAGTAAATATAGGCCACCAGAGGGAATGTGACTTTTAAGATCATAATAGGTATCATATATGCTCCCGAGGGTCAGACTATTTTGTCTTTAAAAAAATCTGATCACATCCCTTGTTTTAAATAAAATAGGGAGGCAGTGTGATCTAGCTGTTATTAATTATTATTTGCATTACTGTAGCATATAGGGGGTGTAACTGAGATCAGGGCCCCGTTGTGCTGGAATAGACAATCCCTGCCCTGAAGATCTTATAATCTAAATACACAAGACAGATAAAGGACGTAGGAAAGGGCAAAGAAAAGGAACAACCAAGAAGAGAAACAGAAGACGGGAACTAAAAGAGGCAGAAAAGGGGATGAGTAGAGACAGGAAATGGGAAAGAGAAATTTCATCTTGTCACTGTTTTCATCTAATTTTTGTGTGTGTGTGGTGGGGGAAATCATTTCCTAACTAGCTCCAATTAAAATATTTCCAGATTGCCTCTGTTTTATAAAAAATAATATTTTCTAAGAAAGAACCCTGTACTCCCAACTATACTTGGAATAAAAAAAATCTAGTAAATGCTGCATCTTCTCTTGTCATTTCTTCCTTGCTTTCTCTCTCTCCTTTACCAGTTTGAAAAATGTCTCTTCCCTACTGTATATTCTAGGTACATGGGACTAGTGAGAGTGTATCACAGACAGGCGCGTACATTGTCCCACTCACCCTTTGCTTAATCTGGCTTACTTTGCTCTTCTGTATTTGCTGGTCCATGATGTTAGAGAACAAAAGGTTAAGTGTCACTTGCCTTCCCTAGGCAAACTGGCTCTGCAATCCTTTGATGACCACCCACTAGCTAGCTCTGAAGGAAAATATGTTAGTCCTCATTTTGATTCCACGAAATCAGGAGGAGCTAATTTAAAAAGAAATATTTAAACGGAACTAAAAAGTGCAATTTTCTTATAACAACGTGTCTCCTATTTTTTTGTTTTCCATTTAATTTTTTGTAACGCTTCCCCACAAACTATGGGGTAGAATCTCAGCTGGTGTGAATCATCCTGGCTCCATTAAAATCATATCAGGACTACGGGTGGGAGTGGAGGAGAGACAGTCAATAGCTGTATAGAGAAGTCAATGGAGTTGTGACAATTTACGCCAGCTGAGGATCTGCCCCATGTGTCCTGATCTTGCAAACATGTACTCATCTGCATGGTTCATATGGCCCTGATCCTGCATTGTTAAAGTGAATAGGAGCATAGGTTCAAGCCTCACATGTGTAAATTAGTAGCGCTGTCATTTAATCCTTTATTTTTGTCTCCTCTACCTCTTCCCCAGAGTTCTCATAGATTTTCTCCCTGTCTTTGTTTCTCTGATAACACTTCAATATCAGTATCATTTCACTTGGAGTTTGTTATAATCACAGTGATTGCACTGCACTCATTTGATATTAATGTACATATGAAGATACAAGTAAAGGGTCTGATTCTAGAACCTTTACTTACATTACTTATTCTACTTATTTACATGAATTATTCCAGTGCAGTCAATTGAACTATTAATGTCTGTAAAACTTATTCCCACTAAGGAGTGCAGGATTGGGCCCACAGCTCAAATGAATGGATATTTACAGTGATGATTGTTAGCCCACCTGTTTTCAAATTTCTGGTTATCATTTTTCTTCCTCTACTGCCCATTTTCTTTACCTGAGTTTTAACTGATTAGTTTTCAAACTATTTATTGGTGTCTGTTATAAACGCAATAGTTGCAAATGTGGTTCCATTACTGTTCTTTGCTTTCTCTTCTAAGTTATTCCAATTATAATCAAACCAGATAGAGAACAGGACCTGCACGATGCTGATTCAGGAGAGTTGTTGAGATGATTGTTTCTTATTGGCGTAAAAAATTCCAATTTTAGTCGCAGACAGTAGTCTCAGATCTTAGTTCTGCATTAGGAATCCTTCTCACTAATACAGGCTTATCCATCTTATCCAGTAAATTTCATTGCTGATCATATAAGCAACTGAAACATTATACAGTAAAGAATTTAGTTACAATCAGGCAACATATTTTCTGTTACATATGAAAGCTAAATGCATACACTTCCATTAATAAGTTTGTACTGGAATTTAAATTAGGTGGCACAGATAAAGACCATGCTCTTTGTATCGGTATTAGCAGCAATTCATTAGTAAATCCACATCAAAAAGACTTTTCCCCTTCCTTTCAAGTAGGCTGGGAACACTGTCGTATGCAATATTTTAAATAGGCAAGAAAGGCAAAGTCCAAAGGAATAATTTGATTTTTTGTAAAAGGATTGTTGTTGGAGAATGAATAGGCTTATTATAAGTTAAATACAAGTTACACCAAAGGGGAAGCTTAAATGGGTGGAGGAGAATATTCATCTTGGGATTGCAAGTGTATAAAGGACAAAAGTCTTTTCTATAGGGAAATTAGTGGTGTGTAGCCTCCAGTGTAAAACAGCAGTGTTCACATTGGCTCTGCAGTCTCATTAACCTCTCGCTGAAGGTGAAGGTTGAAGATCTAATTCTTCTAGGTAGTGGCCAATAACTCAGCTTGGTCTACTCTTTAACCAAGAATTGCTGATGAATGCCGACATTTCAGAATATTCAGTAAACTACAAGTTGTTGCATCTGTTCAGTATCTTTGTTTCACAATTGTTTTATTAAAAAAGAAGCACAGGACCTTAACAGATACATTTTAAATAATTTTCAAAGGTGTAGCATGGAGCCTTAACGTCTCAACTGAATGTTAACATCTTTATGGTCACATTAGCTATATTGTAAATAAGACATCTCGGTTAGTCAGCAGAATGATTTAGTTATTAATGACCCAGCTTGCATTGTAAAGTTTATTTGCATAGCTGCAGAAAGGAAAGCAGTGTTATTTTCGGAAAGTTGCTTTCTGAAATGTTGACAACACATTTATTTTAAAGATCGTTGCCCTTGAGAGGGAATAAGTTAAAATGACTTATGCTATAAACAGAAAATAGCTGAAGAGGAAATTACTTTATCTTTATAATATATTTCTTAAAAAATAAATAAATGTCATACTGATGTAAGAAAGGCCTTCTATCTCTCTCTATCAGTTGGAGAACTGCGTCCATCACTGTACTATTTAAGTAACCCTTACTCATAAAAATAGAGGACATAGGCAATGGTAAGCTAATCTTGGGCCATGTTTCACTTGTGATGGCTGTGAACAATCCAAAATGTGATGTCAGAGAGAATGAGATGCAAGTACAGGAGGTAGATCTAGAATGGAGAAATATATAGAAGAGTTGTTAGCTTACAGGAGGCAATTAATCACATATGAATGGATGAGGTCACCCAAGGATAAGGTATAAAGGGAGAAGAGGAAAGGGGTAAGAATAGAGCCCTGGGAAACTCCCAAAGAAAGGAGCATGGAGAGGGGAAAGAGCATGTGGAAAGGTGAGAACAGAGGTGCATAAGCCAAGAGAAGGCAGATATCAAGGAAGAGGAAGCAATCGACAGTATCAAAAGCAGCAGAAAGCTCCAAAAGGAGAAGACGACTTAGCCAGAAAGAGGTCAATGCAGGCTCTGGTGAGAGTGGTGTCTGTGGAGTGGGTAGTCTGGAAGCTGGACTTAAGTGTATCCTGTGGTGAGTCTCAAGTAAGGAAGCTAATTCAGCAGCTTGCCCAAAGGATTGGCGGGGAAGAGGGAGACAGAGAGAGACAGGTAAAGTCAAAGATGTTCCCCCCCCCCCACAAAGGATGAAAGAAACCAGAGCTGAGGGAAAGGCTCATGTGGAGGAAAAATGGGGTGAAAGTGGAGTCACAGGACATTGGTAGGGGTTAGTAGGTCAGGTGGAGGAGTGTGAAGAGGAGAGTAAGTCAGAGACGTGGAGCTCAATGACAAAGGATTGCTAGAGTCACTTGCATTAGTAAGAGTTTCAGGGAAGGACCCAAAGTTTATAAATTACTTGGAGTATCTTTTAAAATTGTAAGGGCCTGATCCTGTAAACGGTTGAGTGCTGTCAACTCCTGTTGCCTTCAATGGGAGTAGAAGGCAATCAGCACCACACAGGACTGAGTCCTCTGTTAATTGGAACCTTTTCCACTGAAGTCCGTTCCCACTGGGAACGGGAGCATGATGAGACTTTTTGTCCCCACACTGCAGAGTCTACAGTCTCTGACTGTAAATAGCATGGTGCAAACAGATGTTTACTGCATGTGATAGCTCTCTCCCTGTATACATACCCAGTAAGCAACATTTCGGTCAACCGGAAAACTGTGTATAAATTTAGTTAAATGTATAAACATTGTTGTTTTGGTGTCTAATGTGTTGTGACCTAAATAGGTCAGCTAACTTCCTTCAGAAGAAGGCAAACACATTCCTACCGCAGCACAGCTTCTACCTAATTGATTTTGTGGAATATAAACTTGAAAAAAGTATATGAAACCCCACATTAGCTCCTCTCTTGTCAATTTTCATATTTAATCAGAAACTGGGATTTTTTTCCTGTTGGAATCTGAAATTTTCCTATTGGAAAATAATGGTTCCCCTGTGGGAAAATTAAAAAAACAAAACAAAACTTTCTGACACTTTCTGACAATTTTGGGTCAATTACCATGCACTGAATAAAATAACAGTAAGAAACTGGCAACTGCTGCCCCTGATTCCTGAGCTATTAGATCCTGGGGTGGGGGTTGCCTGAATATTTACTACGTTGGACCCAGTGCGAATTAGAGAAAGTGATGAATGGAAAACCGCCTTCCGAATGCACTATGGTCATTTTGAACACGTGGTGATCCTGTTTTGACAAATCAACCTTCTGACACTTCACGAACGATGTGTTATGGGACATACTGGACCAGTATGTAGTGGTTTACCTGGATGAAATCCTGGTCTTCTCAAACAACCCCGAAAGCACACTGGTCACATTCGAGTGGCCCTGAAGCCTTTACGGCAGCAGACTCTATGATAAGCTTGAGAAGTGCATGTTTGTCCAGATTGCCACAGAATTTCTAGGCTTTATCCTGATCCCTGAAGGATCAAGATGGACCCATGCAAGGTCCAGGCTATCTGTGACTGGACGCCCCCCCGCCCCCGCCCAACCCCGACAACGCTTGATCTGCAATGCTTCTTAGGGTTCACCAATTTTTATTGGCTGTTTATCCCATGTTTCTTGAAACGAATTGGGCCTCTCACCACTCTGCTCCCGAAGAATACCCAGTTCCAGTGGTCCCCGAAACCCAGAGTGCATTCAATCAGCTGAAACTCATCTTTACCACTGTGACAATACTGGCCCACCCAGATGCCATGCAAGCCTTTCTTATAGAAGTGGATACATCTAGTATGGCAATTGGGGATCATATTTTCCCAGCCACACGGAACCAAACAAATACTGCACCCATTGGCCTATTATTCACAGAAACTTATCTCTGCCAAACAGAGCTATGAGATCCTGGGTAAGGCACTCCTAGCCATTGAGGCGGTCTTTGAGGAGTGGAAACATTATTTGGAAGCCACTCACCATCCAATTGAAGTACACCCTGACCACAAAAACATGTGCAGGGCAAAGGCACTAAACCAGGGTTCTCAAACTGGAGGTCGTGACTCCTCAGGGGGTCGCAAATTTATTACTTAGGGGGTTGTGGGTTCTCAGCCTCCACCCCAAATCCTGCTTCGCCTCCAGCATTTATAATAGTGTTAAATATAAAAAATGTGTTTTTACTGTATAAGGGGGGGGCACACTCTTAGGCTTGCTGTGTGGAAAAGGGTCACCAATACAAAAGTTTGAGAACCATTGCACTAAACCAACAGCAGTTTGAATGGGCTCTGTTCTTTTCACAGTTTAACTTCACCATTACATATTGTCCTGCAACTAGAAATGGTAAGGCTGATGCTTTGTCCCAAATCTTTGATACTGAACTCTGTGAACCTAGCCAGGAACTGGCCCGCATCTTCAAGCCCTGCGACTTCCTGAATGCTGCCCTTTACCAGAACCTAGTCATGCGATCCGTTATGCCTCTGCCTCAGAAATTCCACCTGACAAATTAGCTGCCATCGACAGCAAACTGCATGACCTCCAGAAGGGGTCACGTTTGTGAAGAACCTCATTTATCTTCCCTTAGGTCAGGTGGGAGTGGCAGCCTTATAGGTGTGACACAGCTCCCCCGGTAGGACACCTGGGTTATTTTAAGACTCAGCAACTGACATCCCATCTTTTCTGGTGACCCTGAATGTGCCCCATCATATAGGCCTTCGCAGTATCTTGCGAAGTGCGTGGTCGAGCTAAGATGCCATTCCACACACCGTTTGATCTACTTCAACCTCTAGGTACCCAGTCCCAACTCTGGGCAGCTATTGCATTGGATTTTATTGTGGAGCTCACACAGTCCAGTGGATTTATGACAGTCTTGACATTGGTAGACCACTTCACCAAAATGTCCCACTTTGTGCCCTGCACCGGTATGCCCTTTGCTGAAGAGATGGGATCCGTTTCCATGGCTCACTGGATTGCATCACCTCCAATTCTGGCAGAAGGCCCTATGTCTTCTGGGAGTCCTGCTGCATCTCTCCTTTGCCTCCACTCCTAGTCCAACAGCCATATAAAAAGAGTCAATCGGGTTTTAGAGAAATACCTCTGATATTATATTAATCACCACCAGGATGATTGGTCCTCACTCTTACCCTATGCGGTGTTTGCATATAGTAACACAGATCATGCTTCCACAGGGAAAAGCTCCTTCTTTGCCAACCTCTGATTCCACCCACAGCTTCCTATGAGCTCTCCTAACCTAACCCAACAACCTCAGGGTTGATGAAGAGGATTCATCGGCCACCTGAAAAAAGTGAAAGTTGACTACAAGTGACATGTAGACCAACACTGTCAACCAGGCCCCACCTTTCAGTGGGACAAACAGTATAGCTGTTGACAGAGCACATCCACGTGAAGAGACCCTCACATAAGTTAGTTTTCCAGTTCCTTGGCCCTTATTGAACTTGGTCACCAATGAACCACTCCTATCTTGATCCCTCAAGATCCACCCAGTATTTCACATATCCCTCCTGAAACCACATACTGAAAATTTGTTTCCACATAGGACCTAGCCAGCTCTCCCACCAGCGTGCATACAACGCCATGAGAAATACGTCATCCATTAGATCTTGGATTCTAAACAGTGGTGGGGTAAACTTCTGTACCTGGTTGATTGGGAAGGCTGATGATCCTCAGAAGCATATGAGAGAGTCAGCAGAAAACGTTCATGCTCCTGCTCTAATACAAGCCTTCCATGAGAACCACCTTGAGAAGCCCAGACCCACAGCAACCAGAGGGTGCCCTTTGGGGACAATGTGATGTCAGACCCTGCGAGTCCTGAACCTTGGTTCATGGGAGTCCTGGGAGTCATCACGCTTCAATCCTCCATCCGACAACTCTGACAGTAGCTGGGACTGGGGTCCGTGAAGCCCATCTGGGACACAAGCCTCACTCCTATACTTTGAATGGAAGAGATCTGAGGCTCCTGATTGGGCTGAAGGCTCTATTTAGGCCAGAGGAGGAAACAGGAAGTTGTCCATACAACTGGGCTCTGTCCTGCTTGCCTGGTGTTTACCTCTTCCTGCCTTCTGATCCTGACTTCCGGTATCCTGACTAGGCCTGACTCTTTGTAACTGGTTCTTGCCCTCCGGTTCTGTCACCTGAACCTGACTTCCAGGTACCCTGACTTGGCCTGATTCATGATAACTGACTCTTAATCCCTGGCCTCCAGTCTGTCTCTTGATTCTGATCTGGCATTCCAGACTGGCCTAATTCCTGGTGAGTGGATTCTGTTTTCTGGATCTTTGGTCTGTGCCAGAAACTAACTCCCAGGCCATACTGCCCTCCCTCTGGTCTCTAGACCCTTAGCCAGCTCCTAATGCTAATCCTTAGGCCAGGCCACCCATGCCAATGAGGAAACCTCAATTTCCTGTTGGGGAAATTTCATTAGGGGATTCCCCCCCCCCTCCCCAAAAATTTTTTTTTCACTGGGAAAATCCTGGTTTTCTGGTCAGTTCTTCTCAAATTTTGTTAAACTTATTTGTTGCATCTGGTCTTAAATTAAGCCCCATTGCTGCTGACACTTCGGTCTGTCAGTATCCCATGACATCACTCACATGCATATATTAACTCAGAGTGTGGAAGTCTTTGCAGGATTGGGTTCTCACAGAGTATAATTCTACTGTGTTTTTATTAGAAGCCCAATCTTTTTGTTTGTTTGTTCGTTTGTTTGTTTTTTTTTTTACTGAGGAAAATAGAATGGAACACAAACTTTGGCAACTCAAGTGTAAAAATATAAAATAGGCAGGCCAAAAAAGAATTTGAAGAGCAACTAGCAAAAGACACAAAAACTAACAGCAATTTTTTTTTTTAAGTACATCAGAAGCAGGAAGCTTGCCAATCACTGGGGCCACAGGATGGTCAAGGTGCTAAAGGAGAACTCAAGGAAGACAAGGCCATTGTGGAGAAGCCAAATGAATTCATTGCATCAGTCTTCTCTGCAGAGGACATGAGAGAAATTCCCACATCTGAACTATTCTTTTTAGGCGACAGATCTGAGGAACTGTCCCAGACTGAGGTGTCGATAGAGGAGGTTTTGAAACAAAGTGATAAATTATACAGTAATAAGTCGTCAGGACCAGATGGAATTCACTCAAGAGATCTGAAGGAACTCAGATATGAATTTGCAGAACTACTGACTGTCTTATGTAACCTATTTCTTAAAGCAGCATCTGTACTAGATGACTTGAGGATAGCTAATGTACCACTGATTTTTTTAAAAGGACTCCAAAGGTGATCCTGGCAATTGCAGGCCAGTAAGCCTAATTTCAGTACCAGGCAAACTGGTTGAAATTATAGTAAAGAACAGAATTAACAGACACATAGATGAACACACTATGTTGGGAAAGAGTCAACGTGGCTTTTGTAAAGGGAAATCATGACTCATCAACCTACTAGAATTCTTTGAGGAAGTCAACAAACATGTGAACAAGAGAACTCTAGTGGATACAGTGTACTTGGACTTTCAGAAAGCCTTTGGCAAAGTCCCTCATCCAGGTCTCTTAAACAAAGTAGGCAGTTGTTGGGTAAGAGGGAAGGTCCTGTCATGCATCAGTAACTGATTCAAAGACAGGAAATAAAGGTTAGGAATAAATGGTCCATTTTCAGAATGGAGAGAGGTAAATAGCGGGGTCCCCCAAGGAACTGTACTGGGACCAATGCCGTTCGATATATTCATAAATGATCTAGAAAAGGGGGTAAACAATAAGGTGGCAAAATTTGCAGATGATACAAAATTACTTAAGATATTGAGTTCAAAGCAGACTGTGAAGAGTTACAAAGGGATCTCACAAAACTGGGTGACTGGGCAACAAAATGGCAGATGAAATTCAGTGTTGATAAATGTAAAGTAATGCACATTGGAAAACATAATCCCAACTATACATACAAAATGAGGGGGTCTAAAGTAGTTGTTACCACTCAAGAAAGAGATCTTGGAGCCATTGTGGATAGTTCTCTGAAAACATCTGTGTGACACTGCACCCCATAGTCTTCATAGAAATATTATTGTGATATGATTATGGCATAATTCTGATGTATTTTATGCAAGATAAGTCATGTGAGATATCATTGAAAATATTACGATTTACTGAATATGATTATCCTATTTGTATGCATGTATCATTTTTTTATCTGAAGTTAGGACTATTGTGACTATATAACTGTGTTACAAATGTGTTTACACTTGGGAATTGCCTCCTAGACAAAAGACTCGGTCTAGATGGCAGGCTGGGAAGGCCCCATTCAAGTTAATGAACCATTAGGGAGAACAATAGACCTTAGAAGAAGCTTATTTCCCACCTGGGGGCCTTCCTGAGGATGCTACAAACAGTTTCCGACTCATGGCTGCTGTAACACTACAGGGACATGTGATCAGGTCACCTAGTGCTGGACTCCATCTTTGGATACCGGTGTTTTTCCACTGACTGGCGTGGGAACCAAGTTTTGAAACAAATGGTTCCTGCCATATGCAAAAGCTATATAAGGCAGGGGAATGACATCACTGTGTTTCTTCACTGACTACCCACCCAAGGAGACTCCTGGAAACACCTGTGGAACAAAGACTGAAGTGTGGGGAAGTGCTGGCCCAGGCTGAAGGAATTTTTAGCCTGTGAATGGAACACCTAGGGTTTCTAAGCTGTGAGCCAGCACCGCTTGCCCCTTAAGAATCTGCAGCCAACTTCCATCATCATTTAGGGTGAGAATTTGCTACTTATATCCCATCTCTTTAGTATATTTAGCTTAGATTGTGTTTTTGTCTATTTGTTAGCTACCCTGCTTTGATCTGTTTGTTATCCCTCATAAGCACTTAAAATCTATCTTTTGTAGTTATGTGTATGTATGTTATCTGTATGTGTGCTGGTTAAAGTGCAGGCTGGATCCTGGGAGAGGGCTTGGCAGGCTGGTCACAGCAGTACAGTGTAAAGGGATCACAGGCTGGTGGATCAGAGGGGCTCAGTGGTACCCCAGTGCCAGGTGGCACCCCAGGGGGAACCCGTCACAATCTGCTCAATGTGCAGTGTCAGTCAAAAAAGTGAACAAAATGCTAGGAACTATTGGGAAAGGGATAGGTTATAACACAGTAAATATCACAATGACACTATAAATCCATGGTGCCTCTACACCTGGAATACAGTTCTGGTTGCCCCATCTCAAAAAGATATATTAGAATTGAAGAGGAGCAGAGAAGGGCACAAAAATGATTAAAGGTATAGAACAGCTTCCATATGAGGAGAGATTAAAAAGACTGGGACTGTTCAGCTTGGAAAAAATGACTAAAGGGGATATGATAGAGGTCTATAAAATCATGAATGGCATTGGAGAAAGTAAATAAGGAAGTGTTATTTACTCCTTCGCATAACACAAGGCGCAAAGGGTCACCAGATGAAATTAATAGGCGGTCAGGTTTAAACAAACAAAAGGAAGTACTTCTTCACCCACTGCAGTCAACTTGTGGAATTCATTGCCAGGGGATGTTGTGAAGGCCAAAAGCGTAACTGGATTCAAGGAAGAGTTAGATAAGTTCATGGAGGATAGGTCCATCAATGGCTATTAGCTTCTAACTGCCAGATGCTGGGACTGGATGACAGGGGATGGATCACTTTATAATTGCCTTGTTCTGTTCATTCCCCTGAAGCATCTGGCATTGGTCACTGATGGAAGACAGGATACTGGGCTAGATGGACCATTGGTCTAATCCCAGTATGGCCCTTCTTATGTTGGTCCCTGGCTGGTCACTTAAAATGTTAGAGGGCCAGATTTTCAGTAGGTGTAAATTGGCATCCACCTACTTCATTGGAGCTATGCCTATTTGTGCCAGACAACGAATTAGCCCTTTATTCTTTATAACATTCTAAGTAAAATAAATACATATAAAGTTGTTGCAACAAATTAAATATGTCTCATCACTGATGTTTCAGAATGTCCCCTGACTTGTGTTTGTGTGTCTGAATCATCTATGTAAGTGTGCTGTTTCTTTTCCCCACCCTACCCCTGTACCAGGAAAGACAGTTTGGGTACCAATTTTATTAAATTTGTTTAAAAGAGGTGCATTACGCTGCCCTTCCAGACTTGTATCACAGGGAGGCAGTGTGATCTTGGGACGTAGTATTGTTTAAGCATAGGTCTACCTGCCAGAAATTGAGTATTACTACTAGCTCTTGTGCTGACTTGCTGTGTGCCCTTGAGCAAGTCATTTAACATTTCTGAGCCATATTCTGCCCTCAGTCACCCCTATTGGGGTCTACTACTTCAGAATTTGGTTCTGATTATATCCCCCTCTGTAAAATAGAGGGATGGGGATTTATCCTTACTTTGTAGAGAAGGTAAAGATAAGCTGATACACAGGTAAATTTATGAAGTGCTTTGAAAGTGTAAAATTCCATGTAGATGCTAACATGTTGTTGTTATTATTATACCAAAAGGGTCCTTGTTAATTAACCCCTCAAATGATTGTTAGACTTATCTGCTTATAATGATTTACATCATACAAGATCACTGAACTACTGCTGTGTGAGATGGGGAAAAAATGGTTGCATTTTTTTTTAGTACGCTTTTCACATCCACAGAGACACAAATGAGATTTCTGTGATGTTTTCTTATGTTACATAACTATCCAGACAATTTCCACAGTGGGAATAAGCTAACGAGACCTCACTGGAATATATCCACTAAAAATAGCTGCGTTGACTGAAAAAAGAAGCAGAAAACAAGTAGTCAAAGGGAGAGAATTGCTTTCTCTCTCTCATACAGACAAACACACTTATTTACACATCTTCCTTTGTAATATAGCCTGCTGGGTATTTGAAAAGTATCAAGAATAAAAGATCCTTCTAGAATTAGAGATGCCCTTCTCGCCATTAAAGTTAAAAGCTTTTCCATAGAAAGAGAATTGTTCTAATTTTCTTTAAGGTTTTTACAAGTGATTCCTGGATAACAAAATATATCTATGGGAATAAACATGGGGATGGCACTTTTTAGTGATCAGTTCCTGTTGATTGTAGATGATGGAATTATATTCAAGATTATGGAGATCTTCTGTATGGCAGAAGGTGTGGCATTGTTCTGTAGTGCTTTTCTGTGGAAGGAAAGATTAAGACAAATACAGAAAACATGATTTTAAATAGTGTCTTAATCTTCAGCTCTTGGAAATAAAACTTTAATGGTCTATTGGGTGAACATGTTGTATGAGATCATTTCAATTGTGAAATATTAAGTATGAGAAAAGCAACTTTAAATAACCTCATATCCTAGTTTCAGAGTAGCAGCCGTGTTAGTCTGTATCCGCAAAAAGAAGAACAGGAGTACTTGTGGCACCTTAGAGACTAATAGAAGTCTCTAAGGTGCCACAAGTACTCCTGTTCTTCTTTTTTCATATCCTAGTGTAGTACATGGGCCTGTGTATCCTGGCTAACCTAGAAAAAGTCACAGATGACAGAGATGAGAATTCTCAGAAATACGGTTCATTGCTTTCTTGATAGGCATGATGGGTATTTGAGGAAAATGCCTGAGGACATGAATTTTAATCGTGGTCATCAGGCACCTTATTCCAGAAGTAGCCTCACTAACTTAATGAGACTCTGTGCTAATTAACAAGAGTAAAGGAACTGGAATCTATCATTCTATGTCTTTTCTTACAGCTTGTTTGCTGCAGTTGTTGTGTATGACTGTTAGGGAGGTAAGTTAAGGCCAAATGAAGCCGAAATACCACAAAATGTGTGGGTGAGAGGGCTGGAGAAAATGGCAAGTGACCTTTCTGCAGCCAGACTTCAATAACTGAATGCAAAAGGTTTCTTGTCACCAGTCTGATCTCTTTTCCCAGAATAATCCTGGTTCCTCAACATATTCATATTTACGTTAAGCTTTACTGATACGATCCTTACTTCTGAATAAGATCTGCTCACACAAGGAAAGGTGGGTCAGTGATGAATAAACCTAGATATAAGTTAAATGTTGTTAGAAATGAACATGTTTTGCAGAAAAATCCTTCAATTATAGGCATTTTAATAGATATCATTTTTTTTCTTCTTCTTGAAGACAAAATAAAAATGAATGCTTCCTTGGGCACTTTTCCATTTGTAATATTTCCCTCCATTTCTTTCATACTATAAGCGTTCTTTATTGTATCATTGTACAAAGTTTCACAATTAGCCGTTTACACAAAATCATCTATTTTATGTATGCATATCTCAGTTGGCATCCAAAATTATTGAAGCATGTGACTTGCAAGTGATCACAACAAAATTATTTTATTATTGGTAGGAGCCAAAAAACCCAACACCCCCTCGCAGACTGAAAAAATGGTGGCTTATTTTCCTGCTTTATTCTACTAAATGGATTGTCTTCAGAAGACTTTGTGAGATAGATGCTTGTGAGAGTCAGACCACAGGCATTACTGGCTATCAACAGCAGTTGTTTATCCCTCTGTCTCACGTTACTGCTTTAGTACTTTTGCTCACACAGCCTATTCTGAATTTCCCTTTAGGAAAGTACAACTTCCTTATGGTATGTCTACACTACACAGACTATGCTGGCATACTAACGATGATGATGCTGGCGTAACTCCATAGCGTAGACACAGCCTGGACTGACAGAGGCGGTTTTTACTTCCAGGCCTGGTCTATATTTAAAAGCTAGATCAATATAGCTCCATCGGTAAGTGGTGTGGAACAAGCCATGCTCCTGACCGACGTAGCTACGCCAACCTAGCCCCCATGTATATGCAGCTATGTTAATGGAAAAATGTGTCCGTTGATGTAGCTATCATTGTTTGAGGAGGCGGTGTCCCTACACACAGAAAAAAAAATCTGTCTACACTATGGGGTTATGCAGGCATAGCTATGGTAACATAGCTATGGTAACATAGCTATGCCGGTTTGGTTTCCGTAGTGTAGACATACCCTAAGCATAGCAACATCACCTCCTCGAACAATGGTATTTAAATCGATGGAAATATTCTTCCTTCAACATAGCTGTGTCTACACTGGCGGTTAGATTGGCAGAGCTATACTGGTCACGGGTATGTTTTTTTCCACCCCTCTGACCGATCTAGCTATGTCGACCAGCTTATAAGTGTAGGCCAGGCCTTCCATTCTATTAAATGCTCCTAGACAATTAATGGGATATAATTTGATGGTCCGTAGTAAGCCTTCTTGTAAGGCCATTTGTTTTGACAATGTAATGTATGTTAACTGTTGTTTCCGATGGCATCTGTCCTTAATTTTCCTTCTTGTAACATATAGCACTGTATCAAAATCAATAGGTATCTCAGAAAAGGGGAATTTCAACTGGCAAATTAGGATCATAATTGTTAGAGTTGGAAAAGATCTATTCAATTATTGGATTCATCCCTCTGAAAGGGAATGCAGTCTCGTGATAGAGAATTGTTTGCTATGACACTTTGAACCTAGACAGTATAATGAAGAGTGCCTTATGAATGCCTAGGTAGGCAGATCTGAGTTAAGAGACTGAGGCCAGGTCCAAAAGTTCTGAATGGCATAGTTAAGCTGACATATCACCCAGTGTAGAAAACGTGAGGTTGATGGAAGAATTTGGAAACAACAGTAGGTCAAAGTGCACTAAGGAACTTTTAGTGCATGGCACTAGGGTCTACCTGGTGATTTAGTCTGTGGCTGTAGCGTGCAGTACCTTCACACCATAGCTTGCCAGTCACTAGGTCTCCATATGGACAAGCACTCAGACTAATGTATAACCACTTTATTAATGATAAGGATGTCTAATTGGGTGTCACATACTAAGATGTCGCAAGGTGGTTTAGCAGTGTGTAGTAGGGGGAGGGCTAACACTGTTCTTGAGATTAGAAACAATGACTTTCAATTTTATAGCTTACATCAGATCATGTATTTTACTGCCCTTAGGGCTTGTCTATATGACATGTAGACTATGTGTTTGCTAGAAATGCTTCAGCATCACAGCTGCTGTGCTTCAGTGTAGACACTCACTGGAACACTGCATCCCATATTCTTCATAGAGGTATTATTATGATATGATTATGGCATAACTATGTTGTAGTTTATACAAGATAGGTCATGTAAGATATCATTGGAAAGGTTATAATTTACTGAATATGATTAGCCTATTTGTATGCATGTATCATTTTTTGTATTTGAAGTTAGGAATATTGACTATATATCTGTATTACAAATGTGTTTACCCCTGGGGAACGCTCACTAAGCAGAATGCAATCAGTTTAGATGGCTGGCTGGGAAGGGCCATTAGAGAAAACAATAGGACTTAGAAGAAGTTTATCTTCCACCCAGGAGCCTTCCTGAGGATGCTATAAACAGCCTCCGAGTCATGGATGTTATGACATTACAGGAGCATGTGACTAGATTGCCTGGTATCTGCATCTTGGAATACCAGTGTTTTTCCACTGAAAGATGTTGGAATCAAGCTTGGAGAGAAAGGGTTCCCGCCATATGCAAAAGCTATTTAAGGCAGGGGAGTGACATCATCTGGGTTCTTCACTAACTCCCTGCCCAAAGGAGACTCTTGGAAACACTTGAGGGACAAGAACTGAACTGGGGGATAGTGCTAGACCCAGGCTAGAGGAATTTCTAGCCTGTGAAAGGAATACCTGGCATTTTAAGCTGCAAACAAGTGCAGCTTGCTCCTTGAGAGCCCGCAGCCAGCTTAAATAATCATTTAGGGTGAGAATTTGCTATTTATATCCCATCTCTTTAGTCTATTAAGCTTAGATTGAGTTTTTGTTTATTTGTTAGCTACCCTGCTTTGATCTGTTTGTTATCCCTTATAATCACTTAAAATCTATCTTTTGCAGTTAATCAATTTGTTTTTGCTTTATCACAAACCAGTGTGTGGGAGTTATAACTTGGGGAAAAAAGCTGTTGTATATTTCCTCTCCACATTGAGGGCGGGGGCGAATTTCAAGAGCTTACGCTGTACAGATCTCTGTGCAGCACAAGACGGTATAATTTTGGGTTTACGCTTCAGAGGCGGGTGTGCTCTTGAGCAGTTAGGCAATTCCTTAGCTGTAGCCTTCCCATGCAGAGCTGATCACAGCAGCCTGTGAGTTCTGCAGCTGGGTGTGTCCCTACCTGTGTGTATGTTGGTGAAAGAGCAAGATTGGAAGGCTTTGCAGCTTGTCACAGCAGCACAGTGTGAGAGGGGGTCCAGGGTGGTGAGTCAGGGGGGCTCAGCGGTACCCCAGTTGCAGGTGGCACCCCTTGAGGGAACCTGTCACACTCACTGCAGTGACAGTGGGATCTCCTGTCAAAGTAGTTAATCCACCTGCCGGAGAGGCAGTAGTTAGGTCGACAGAAGAATTCTTCTGTCGATCTAATGCCGTCTACCTTGGGGATTAGGTCAGTTTAACTACATCTTTCAAGGGTATGGATTTTTCACGGCCCTGAGAGACATAGCTATGCTGGTGTAACTTTTCAGTACAGATGAGCCCTAAATTCATGTCAAGCAGGTGTGTAAATCTACCACGCACTAAGTGTGAGGGTGGACCCTGCTGCCATCCACTAAAAGTTCCTAGTGTACTTTGATCTGTTCCCATTTCAAAGCAGGGTAGATCAAAGTGCACTAGAGAACTTTTAGTGTGTGGCAGCAGGGTCCACCTGCATGCTTCGTGTGTGTACCTAGAGCGGGATAGATTTACACCCCAGCTTGCTGCAGACCAAGAGTTTGTGTAGAAAAATTGTCTCTAAACAGAAACTCTGCTGCAACCTTCGCTGTGGTCACTGCTGCCCTTCCGCAAAGAAAAAGTCACTGTCGTGGGAGCTTGTTCTCCATATAATACCCATTCTAAAACAGTTGGCTGATAATTAGACCTGAATATTGTTTTTCAACCACTAAAAGCAAGAAATAATGCGTGGGTCAAATTCTGCTCTGTTGCACCAGTGTAAATCTGGAGTAGGTCCACTGGCTTCAGTTGAATTTCCCTAGATTTATATTGGCCTAAATGAGTGAATGGTGTAAATTGGGACAGGATTTGGCCTCTGGAATTCAGAATTTGTGAAAAGCTTCCTAAAACTCGCTTGGTCAACAGTACATTGAGGTGCAGGTCTTTCAGGATGGGGTGTATCAGCTTTCATTAAAAAATGAATGGTCTAAACCCAGCAATTATTGTAATTTCAGCAGGGTTTTTTTTCCTCACCAAAGATTTTTTTGAGTGATTTTTGGATGTGGCCAGAACAGGATTTAAAAAAACTGGTTTGCCTTTGCATAATGTCTTTGTGCACAAAGCAACGTAGTCAGCAGTTCCTAGATGTCTGACTTTACATTTGGTTGTATTGAAATGAATATTGTCTTTTAGTTGCTTCAAAATACTTTCATTGTATTCAAAATGAGATTGAGTGGAAAAAAACAGCAGTCCACAGGGACCGGTTAAGTCTGCTAGAGGAGGAATTGGATGTCTCCAGAAGGAGAGAGAGAGCCACCAGCAGCAGAGTTTGGCTAAGTTACATAATCTCATCTGTAGCTTTTAAAATACCACGGTGTTACACTGGCTGACATGATTTGCTGAGGTGAATCAGGTAGAAAATTATAGAAATGGACCTGCGTGTAGAGCAAGATTCACAACATCTGCTCAGAGAATGAACCCCTGTTCCACTTAATAAAAAGAGACGTGTCTGAACCAAATCGGATGTTCCCATACCATATATCAATCGCTCTTGCCAGTTGCAGACTTTCCTGATTTCTTTCACATGTGGGAAAATGAACAGGGCTGTTTAGGGTTTGACTTTCCTTTTAAATTAAATCATTCCCATACTCTTAATGAGAGAGCTGCTGAGCTTTTTCAGAAAGTGAATGTGAAGAAGCCGCCTTGCCACCTTGGTTCGTGTGTGTAAAGAGGGCACGACTGAGGCCTTGTCTACTTGGGAAAGTACATTGGTATAATTTAAAGTGTGACTATAAACCTTTATAGTTCCACTGGGACAAACCATTAGCGCTCTCCTCTCAGTCTCAGGGTGTTTTTTTCTTCACTTTGGTGTGTCAGTTGGGAACAGTTCTCAGTTTAAACCGAAATAAGCTGCTTTTATGCTGCAATATGTTGGGCCTCAGAAGGATTAGCACTGGTGGGCAGTGTACCGGTTTATATTAACTCCTAGCTCTTATATAGTACTTTCCATCAATAGCTCTCAAAGCTTATCACAGTCTTTAATGTATTTGTCCTCATAACACTGCTGTGTGGTAGGGAAGAGTTGTTATCCCCATGTGAGACAGTTTTAGAGATGTATACTGTGGCACAATTATAATCCATTTTGTCCGGTTCAGCTCTGATCTTCTCTGAACAGGGATACTGCAAGATTCTACAACTATTGTTGCTTTCCTAAAAAGCTATTTTTAATGAACTCGCGTCTTCAATAGGTTTTATATAACTTTCAGTTTCAACTCTTCAAAACCCGTTTATAAAAAGACCATGTGGAATGCATCCTGAATTTGAAAAATCCAAATCCTTGGTTCCCAGAAAATAACCTTCCTGCAAAAGATGTATTGAACTACATATTTTAATTCTCTCAACAAAATTGCATAGTTTAAGTATAGGTATATTAATATTAGTGTTTAACATGGAAGAAAAAGCAACTAACTTTTAAAATGATAACTTATGTTACTGTGCAGTTCCCCTTTAAAAGGAATTTTTGTTTGCTGGTTCCTTTATGATGTATAAATATGTACATTTAAAAATAAATGTATTTAAATTAAGAAATATTAGGAATAATAGGTCATCTTGTTTTTGTCCTGAGGACTATATAGAAGACCTAAAAAGTGGAATATGAGCTTTCCTAGCACTCAGCTGAAAAGGATGGATGTTGAATTTTTCACAAAGACAGCTTTTCTCCTAAGTGTTTGGCAAACTTGTGAGTTGAAATTGTGTTAACCAAAACAAAACCATAGAGTTTTAAAAAGCCTGACTAAATTTTGCTTCCCATCCCAGTTGCTCAGCATTCTGTCTTTCCTCTTGTGATGTCATAATCTCACTAGTTCTTCAGTCCTCCATTGCACAGAGCAAATATTAATTACAACAAAAAAGACTTTTTCTGTGAGTGTCCATAGTGAGGCTTGCCAAAGCCTCAAGCAAATTGTGGAAAGTCAAGATCTGATGTTTCTAATGTGTACTCACAACAAACAACAAATAAACATTGCATAGTAAAGGAACAAAAAAGGAATGAACACACTTTTTGTGCGCTGTGCACCTTCTAATCAAGGTGGAAACACAGCTAGTTAATAATTATAAGTATATGCATAGTTAACATGGGCTTGATGTAAACAAATTTAATTACATGTCTGGCTTAAAGTTGCAGTAGGGAGCTTGCCAACTCTGTCTGTGTGTTTGAAAAACTGGTGTGTACATATCCAGAGAGTAATGTTTGTTTTATATATTCTTTACAACCATCACGTTAGACAAAGTATGCCAGTATTTTTTGTAGGCATATTTCTAATCATGGGGATGCTTGTGCTTTTCTAACACCGTTTCCCTGTTGATTGCCTTCTTTGAGTACTTATTTCTGTACCCACTGGCAAGCTGGGGTGGTGCCAGAATAGGGATATGTTTGCCGTCTATTGCCCCACTGCAGTTTGGGATCCGCACTGCTTCAAATTCATCCACTATGTCCTGCATATTGCTGACAGTCACCGTACTGTGCACCAGGATACACTTACGGGCCTTGTACATTTGGATGACAATGGCCCCCAGGCTGGATTTTCCAACTCCAAACTGATTGCCTGCTGACCGATAGCAATCGAGAGTTGCAAGCTTTCAGAGCGTGATTGCCACTTGCTTCTCCACTGTCAGTGCAGCTTTCATTCTGGTGTCCCTGCTCTGGAGGGCTGGGACAAGCTTATCACACCAATCCAAGAACGTGGCTTTCCACAGCTGAAAGTTCTGCAGCTACTGCTCGTCATCTCAGACTTGCATTATAATGTGAGCCCACCAACCTGTGCTTGTTCCTCGGGCCCAAAAGCTCCACTCCACCATATGGAGCTGTTCCATGAAAGCCAGCAGCAACCTGGCATTTCATGGGCCTCAAAACATCTCCTCTTCTTCCTCCTCGCACACCCGGTTATAGAGTATTAGCTGAAGTTCCGCAAATACAAGAGAATTGTGCATCCTGTATTAGCAATGGTCATTAGAATTGTGCTGAGCTCTGCAGGATCCCTGCTTCTGCTGGAGAGATGGTGGAGACTGAGAAGTAGCACGCGTGACCATGGGAGGTTTAAAAAACTGCAGAAATTATGGGATGAAATAAGCATTATGGGATGGAAAAAGTGGCATTATGGGAACTTGACCCCTGGGTCCTGGAAATTCATGGGTGAATTGTTAGTATCCTACAAAGCACTGCAAATATGTCCCATAAGACATTGTGCAGGACAGCAACGCAGGTAGGGTTGCCAATGTTCTGATCGCACAAACCCAAACACCCTAGCACCGCCCCTTCCCACAAGGCCCTGCTCCCCACTCACTATATTCTCCCTCCCTTGGTGGCTCGCTCTCTCCCACCCTCACTCACTTTCACTGGGCTGGGGTAGGGGGTGCGGGCTCTGGGGTGGGGCCAGAAATTAGGGGTTCAGGGTGTGGGAGGGGGCTCCAGGCTGGGGCAGGTGGTTGGGGTGCGGGCTCCGTCTGGGGGTGCTGACTGGAGCCGCCAGGGTCCCTTTTCAACCAGGTGTTCCAGTTGAAAACCGGACACCTGGTCACCCTAAACACAAGGCACTCTGGGATACCTACCCTTGGTGCATTGTGTTTTCCATCCATGCAATCATGCCTGGTGAATATATGCAGTGCTGATGCAAGCCCCAAAGTGTGCAGCTCATGTACAATATATGTGCACAACTTACATCAACCAAACTTTGTAGTGTGAATATGGCCTTCAAGATGCCACACTGCAAAATGACTCTCCAGAGTGATCTCATTAGAGCACTGGGTGATTGGATTAGCAACTGGTGAATTGTATAGAAATATATAATATAGAATATATTTTATATATATAGAAAATGTTTGGGTGTGGTCAGGAGTCAGGTTAGGGACAATACTCAAATTGCACCTTGAGCTAACTCTGCAGGGAAAACAGGCCCCTTATGATATGTCCAGTGTCACACAGGAAGTCTGTGGCAGAGTAGGGAATTAAGGTTGCCACTTTTGGTTGGACGTATTCTTGAAGATTTAATCAGATATATAATCTTTAATTAAAGATTAATCTTTAATTCCTGGAGACTCTGGGCCAATCCTGGAGGGTTGGCAACCCTAAGGAAATTGAAGCTAGGTATCACAAGTCCAAGGCTAATGCCCTAACCCGTGGACCATCTGTTTTCTTTGGGAGTTTGGTCAGGCCTTTAATTTTGTTCTTGAAAGTAGCGAGTATGAGCACCCTTACCTTTTGTGGAAGTGAGTTCCAGGTTGCAGTCCACCTCCTGTGACAGTTGTCTTCTCATGAACCTCCAATGCTGGTCTACAGTATCATTGTTGCTATGGAATAAATGTTCCTAAGCAAAGGAAAGGAGAAACAGAAAATATTTGCTATGAAACAGACTTGTCTTTAAAATAGAATGTTTTGCAAACTTTCTCATGATTCTGTTATACATGTCCAGCTTGTTAATATACACTTCATAGTGTCTATGGCCTGGTCTACACTATAAAATTAGGTCAATGGAAGCTGCTTTGCGTCAACCTAGTTGTGGATGTGTGGACACTTGAATTTGTCTCCGACCCATGGAAACGCCTGGTTACAGTTGAGCCACTGTCAATGTATTGAGTTCAACGCAGTGCGAGTGTAGACACTGCATTACTTACATCAACCCTATTAGTCCTCCAGTGGCTATCCCACAACGCTGAACACTGATCACTCTGGTCACAGTTGTGAACTCTGCTGCCCAGGGGTCATAGAGATCAGAAGGCCCCCTCCACTTTAAAGCCCTGCAAATTTTTGAAATGCCTTTTCCTGATTGTCTATCTTGGTGAGCACATCAATTAGCCTGTCTTGTTTAAAGCTTTATGGGAGCAAGGGAAGGGAGTACTGAATATTAACGTTCACTTTCTGTTGTGACTATATGAGCCACGGTACTGCTGCGTGTTTTATCTGCAGCTGCTGCCATTGTGGCCTTGAGGGGCTCCCCCTCCATACCCACAGAACACCCGAGCCAAATAAGGAGGAGAAAGGAGGGGACTCAGGATGAGATGTTCAATGAGATCCTGCCAGCCAGACAATGAGCAAAGGTCCCGGAGGGGAAACGCTGCAGCCAGGAGAAAGACGCAGGAGTCCCAGCAGGAAAAGGAGAGGGAGATTGCTCATTATCGCAAGCCTGCATTATGATGCGGTCCTACCAGTCCATGCTTATTTCTCAGGCCCAGAAATGGCCACCATCTGTAGTTGTTTGAACACCACCAGCAACCTTGAATTGGTTCTCACTATGTCCAACAACAATCTGTCCTCTAGGAAATCGTCATGTTCCTTGCTGATCTGGTTCTGCAAGTATCAGTGGATTGTGTGTCCTGTGCTTATGACAATAGTGCAGAGGCGTGGCAGGCTCCATGTTCCTGCCAGACTTGGTGGGCAGTGAGAAATGCCATATGAGTTCATGGGATTTTTAAAAAAAGGTGCAAAAATTATGGGATATAGATGACATTACAGACTGGAGACAGTTGCACACGGGGAAGTTGTCCCCTTGCTCCCAGGCAGCTCTGCAGGACTCATTTCTGCCCCACCATGCTTTGCTAACACTCCCAAAAGAGGGTACAATGGATGGTAGTGGGTTGCACTCTGGGATACCTACCCATGGTGCATCACACTATGCAGCGACATGAGCAGTCCTGGTTAGTATGTGCAGCGCCGATGCAAGGAGTCAAGTATGGACGTGCACAAGCACTATATTAGCTGCAGCAGCTTTATGCTGATGAAACTTGCATCAACCAAAGTTTGTAATGTAGACATGGCCTTAGCCCAGATGTTAAATTTTCCTCTGAAATGATTATTCTTTATACTAAAAGGATGATGTGCCTTTTTAAAATGTCAGACTTTTTGTTGTGTTCCTAAATCATGTTAAATTTCGTGTGTGGAATGATTAAAAGCTAAAAGGAGTTAGAGCCTGAATGTCATTCACAGGCATTAATTCTTGGGAAACAATGTTACTTGACAGTGTCTATTCTGAAAATTACTCAACAGTTCTATTTTATTGGGTTGGAAGGAAGGATATGGTATTTGGGCTATATTCTTCTACTCGTGCTCTGGGGATCTCTTTACAATAATCTGTACCTATACTGCACAGAGCAAATGTTAATTATAACATGAGAGACTGTTTCTATAGATGTGGGTAAAAGAGCAGAACTTCGCCCTTTATTTGAGTCACCAAATATAGCAATTTTGGGACTGGATGGCTCAGGATACAGGCAAAACAATAGAGAGCATTTAACCTGTATGTTGCCCATTTAAATTGGGTGCAAAGCCTGTTGGTATTAGCTCTGGGTTTTTTGCCCCTTAGAAGAATGAGAGGTTAGTTGTTCTGTTCCCTGTTTTTACAGTGCTTCGGGGAGGGTCACAGATTCTTGTCCATTGAATAGTAACATGGACCTTTTGTGGTGCAGTGGAATGACCTGGAGTCTAACTCTCCAGTGACCCTTAAAATTGGAGTAACAGAGGGAGCAGCAGTTATGTCAATAAAAGCTGAAAATGAAGTGATGGTTGAGACTGGAGAGCTTGCTAGTAATGTGAAGAGTTTGATTGATACCAGTGGTAATCTGATACTCTGGGGACAGGAGCATTATCTCTCACACAGAAATGGTGTGTCCCGAGGGCTGATGGGTCAGGTCCTTAGTTTGCTTAAGGGCACAAAGAAGGAAAATACATCCTGTCTATCCTACAGGACAGCAAGAATCCTAATTAGGATTGCTAATCCATTCGAATGAGCTTGCCTCTTCCTGGAACCTCTCCATGTGTCTGTGTTCCCGGGTCACAGTGATGGAAAGTTAACTTTAAAAACATAAAGTTCTGCAAGGACAGATAATTTTGAGCTGAATCAGTGGCCAGATGTGGAGGCTGGATCCATGGTTCTTATCTTGCACAGAAATTGCATAATTATGGAATATTTTCTGATGAGAAGAGTGTCTTCCTATTTAATGAAGACTTTGGCCTATAGAATAAAGTAAAAATAAACAAGTCCTGGGGAAAATGTAGTCAGAAGCAGTGTACTTAAATACAGGAGGAGCAGAAAATCATTTTTGAATGTTATGTTAGAAGTCAAGGTTTCAGTTACAAATACTGGAGTAAAAATATAATTGTGGGCCTGTTTCTGCCCCCTTTCTGTTGATTTTAATGAGACTTGTCACAAAGTAAGATTACTCAGTATTAGTAAAGTTAGCAGACTGTGGGCCTTGACAATGCCCACAGGCATTCTAGTTACTTCACAGAACAAAATTCCAAACAAAATTTGAGACATAACACAATCGGAGGGGTGATGACTAACTGTGATGAGGGGATAGGGCAAAGAAGGACTAAATTTACAGTAATCACATGGTTATGCAGTCTAGAATGTGCACATAGTGATGGTTTAGTAACTTAAATAGTTCATCTTGTATAGCAATAAGGAAGACCAGTAAAATTCACTCATGGCTTGACGAGTATTTCCAACCACTGATGGAATTTACTCAGTGATGTTCTTCAGCCTGTGCTATGCAGGAGATTAGACTAAATGATCATAGTGGTTCCTTCTATTAATCAAATAGAAAAGTAAGCACAAAATAGTTGCGTGTCACACGTTTTGGAGTGTTTTCACAGTTAGACGCTTCTGAATAGTGCACACTGGGGGCCAATGTTTCAAAACTTCAGGTTCCTAAACTAAAACAAATTCATATTTAATCTGCTTAATAAGTGGCCTGATCTTCAGGGGTGCGGAGTACCTGCTGTTCTGATTGACTTCAACAGCAGCTGTGCATGCTCACAAAAATGAAAATCAGGCAGTTTATCTGGATGCAACAACAACTTGAAAAAATTGGCCTGATTTTTTAACTCATCTGGTGGTGCTGCTGCTTAAGGCATTTTGGTTCAAATCAGTTTTGTATTATTGAATTATGATTTCTAATTTAAGGAAAAACAAAAATACATATTCATTGTGGCTTCTTAAAAAGGGGGGGGGCCACGTACATCTGTCTGGGTGCCTAAGTTTGTCTATTTACATATTATGGGTCAGTAACAGTATCTGTATTTAATTCAGGTCTCAATAGTATGACCATGTCTTGTGCTCTTGTCTTGCGCAAACGTCTCCTAAGGGGTACAACTTGAGCAAAAACAGGGGAAGACCAGAAGAAATGTTTAGTTGCTTGGAACCATCTGAAACAGGCAAATCTGGAGGGAAAAGTTTTGAGATAATTTGTGTTCTTCAGTCTCCTGAGAGGCATGGGTAGGTCTCAGAATATATGTGATCTCACACATCTGTCGACTAAATCAGAGATCCAAATGCAAAAATCTATCACTGGGGTTTAACAGTATAAAGATTTGTGACAATTCCCAATATCCATAACTAATGCATGGATTACAGTGAGACATGAAATAGTATTTTAAACTGTGACAGATGTAATCTTGCACTGATATTGTTCATGTTATTTAAAGGGAAACTGAAATATAGGCTAACACTGTAATGTATTTTAAAATATTTCTGTTTTTATTGTGATCTAAATTATTAGAATCAGCATGAATAAACCGAGCATTATATATAGACATTAATAAAGTACCTTTTCAAAAAACTCTGGGATGAGCAAAGTGGAATGTAGTTTTCTTCTGGTTGGATAGCATCCAGATTCCCAGCTGGCATAAAGTGGCATAGCTCCATTAATGGACCTTAGTCAGCTTACAGCAGCTGACAGTATAGCTACCTGTGTAAACTTCTGTAACACAACATAATCGAGATTAATTAAAAATGTGAGTTGAGTTTGCCCAAAACTGTGGTATATTTATGTCAGTGAACCGAGAGACTTGTCACAGACTTTCTTGCTGTGGTATGATAGCTGGACTGTGACATGGTAAAAACGAGTCATGGTACAGTCTAGGTGACCTAATGCAGCTGAAAAACAGAGATGTGACATGCACTTGTCTGTAATGTGACAATTAAGATCTAAGCACTAACATATTTAATTAAAAAAGCAACATTTGTATCTAAAAGGTCCAACTTCCCTCGCCACTGATTTGTAGGATCTATGTCACAAAATACTGCATTGCCGCTAACAGGTAGGTAGGGGAGCGTGTGTGTGTGTGTGTGTGAGAGAGAGAGAGAGAGAGAGAGGTGTTTATGTAATACAGTATTGAAAACAATGAAGGGGCATGAAGGTTGTATGCAAGTGTCCTATTGCACCAGATATACACAATTTAGAACTTCATCTTTGTAATACTTTCTATTCCATTACAAGTGGAAACTTTGCCATACTGTTGACTCATATTTTTGATATCTGACATGTTAGGTTAAAAAAAACTGTCTGGGTCAATCAGTTGTGGAACAGTGCATTTGGGTTATCTTTTGGGAATGATCCTGGTTTTTCAGAACAAATAGATGTGTGTGAGATAATTCTGTATGGAGTTGGAAGAATAATTTGAGTACAGTACTCCCAGGTACAAAAACTACTAATAGGCTTCTTTTTAATGACGACAGAATAAGGCCCGGAGTGGACAAAAGTTGCTTAAATTTAGCCTCAGATATGGTGTTACAGTGGATACCATTAAAAGACAGCTACTAATGGATTAGGTAGGTGTGCCAGTTCTGTGTGGGGCATTTCCCTGGTCTGAGGGATGTGCTGCATATGGACCCCATCAGAAGTAATTGTGTAGCAGTTACTCTTGATCTAAGAGGAGAGGTAACTGCTAGACTCCCAAATGGCTGCATAACGGCTAGCTCAAAAGTACAACATATGGAGCTTCTGCTCTTTATCCTTCAGACCTTCATCACATCTCCTGCACTTTCTCTTCTCCAGCTATGCAGGCAGGGGGTATATCCCATTGCACAGAAGTTGGGCAGGGGCTGTGAACACACTGCAGTATGTAGCCATTGCTACTCTAGTGTAGCTTACTTTGGCCCCAGAAGTGTTGTGCGAACAGGCTGCTACAGGAGACATTCATCCTGTGAGGAGCAGGCCCTAAGGTGCGGATATCAGAACCGCTCACCATCGTTTGACAGGTGTAAACATCAAGGCAAGTGTTTAGGGTGTTCCCAAAGATTTACAGGACGCTCCAAATAAAAGGATAGTACTGAGCAAAGGACAACTGAGGCTGAATATTTATTTCTCTGACTGTGTATTCGAGCCAGTGAAAACATTATTCTTTCATTACTGAGCTGGCCTGTTTAGATTTTGTCGTCACTTAAAAATTGGCTGTCTGTGACAATGGGCGCCAACAACTAGCTACCATCAACACTACCCCATCAATTGGTGTTGAAAACGGTTGGGCGATTGAGAGCTGTTATCAATGCAGATTTTAAAGTGCTGACAAAGCCTTAATATTGATTTGTTCTGAGGAATAAAGCTGAAGAGTGATATTTACTGTGGGATAAAAGCTAAAATTACTTGAGTTTGCACTGACATTTTGCCAGTGAAGTTTTAGCATTCAGACCACACAACGGAAATGTTTTTGAAGATCTATTGCTTCCTTAAAGCAGACTTTGAGGTTATGATCTGATGTTTATAATTGTAAGTCATTGATAGTCATTTAATTGAAAATACAAAACTCCCACACAATAGCATTCAGCATTCATGTGATTAAAGTTAATCCCTTTTCTTAAAAACGCTTGTGAAATGTAAACAAGTTGAACAGATTTAAATGGCAAAGTTTTAAAGTCACACACTTTATCAAGAGTGAACATTAAAAACATTTCATATGCTTTACGTGTGGTTTAAAAGCGTAGGATTTCAGACCATATAATAAAAATCAAAGGAATTTTTAATAGGGATTAACAATAATTGAGTTTTGCTTATGCCAATAATATTTTGGAGAAATGCCACATATTTCTTTGGAAACCAAAAGGAATATTGGTGGCTGAATTGTACTCAGTGGGCTTAATTATGTGTTCAGATAATGGGGCCTGTACTGCAGTTTATCTCACTGTGGCACTGATTCAGCAAGGTAGTTTAAGCATGTGCATATGTAATACCAACACAGCCCGGTCGTTGGCAGGCAGGATCAAACTGGGGACTTCTGGAGCTTAGTGCATGAACCTCTACCGCATGAGCAGTAGAGCCAACTGGCTGTTAGCTAAGGCTGTAGAACAGACTCATTTTATCTTTCTCTCTAAGTGGTCTCCGTGCTGCTAGATGGGACAGAACACCACACTCAGGAGGTGTGTGGGTTACACATAGTCTCCTGAATTGGGGCCCAAATGCTGCACATACTGCATGCATGTGAGTGAGGGAGTGGAACTTTTTAGGTAAGTGAGATTAGAATAGAATCTGAAATTTGCAGCATCTTGAAGGTAATTCTTATCAGATTTCAGCATATAGTTGAAAGTGGCACGTTTTAGAATGTCAGACCACAAATCTAGTGCAACTCTGGAAGACCTTTCGTGTGGTAGATGAAACACAATCGGTTCTGCAATCCAGACTATGACTTTGACTCATTGTTGGCTCAAGAAAAAGTACAAAATGATTTTAGAGCTTTTTTGCAGAGAGATTTATTTGAGGCTTGGCATTTTTTTGCTAAAATTAAAGATGGGGCTGTTTTTTCTAAGCTTGCTCCATTTCAGCATGTCCATTTTCTGAAGAAAGTTCAGTATTTGGGAAAACAAAGAGGAAACGGAAAGTCTTCGCTGAGAGACTGAGACATCACTAAAGGCACAATTCCATTGGCATTTCAACTACTGTACCTTTCTACTTTGCAGCCCTTGGTTTGTGTGAGGTATTATTGCTTTTGTTATTTGTTGTTGGATTTTTTTTAAGTTCCTCACAATCCCTGGGCTGGAGCATCTCAGTTTCACAGATGAGAAAGTAAGGCATAGAGAAATGAAGGACCCAATCCAAAGACTACTGAAGTCAGTGTAAAGCCCACTAGTGATCTGCCCAGTCATACAGGAAGTTTGTGAAAGAGCTGGGAGTTGAACTGAAGTCACTTGACTCTCAGTGCAGTGCCTTAACCACAACCACAGTCCCCCAACCTTAATCCCATCAAAGTAATGCACATTGGAAAACATAATCCCAACTATATATATAAAATGATGTGGTCTAACTTAGCTGTTCCCACTCAAGAAAGAGATCTTGGAGTCATTGTGGATAGTTCTCTGAAAACATCCACTCAATGTGCAGCGGCAGTCAAAAAAGTAAACAGAATGTTGGGAATCATTAAGAAAGGGATAGATAATAAGACAGAAAATATCATATTGCCTCTATATAAATCAATGGTGCGCCCACATCTTGACTATTGCGTGCAGATGTGGTTGCTTCCATCTCAAAAAAAGATATATTGTAATTGGAAAAAGTTCAGAAAAGGGCAACAAAAATGATCAGAGGTATGGAACGGCTTCCATATGAAGAGAGAGTAATAAGACTGGGACTTTTGAGGTTGGAAATAGATGACTAAGGGGGGATATGATTGAAGTCTATAAAATCAAGACTGGCGTGGAGAAAGTAAATAAGGAAGTGTTATTTACTCCTTATAACACAAGAACTAAAGGTCACCAAATTAAAATTAATAGGCAGCAGTTTTAAAACAAACAAAAGGAAGTATTTCTTCACACAAAGCACAGTCAAGCTGTGGAACTCTTTGCCAGAGGATGTTGTGAAGGCCAAGTCTATAACAGAGTTCAAAAAAGGACTAGATAAATTCATGGAAGATAGATCTATCAATGGCTATTAGCCAGGACGGACAGGGATGGTGTCCCTAGCCTCTGTTTGCCAGAAGCTGGGAATGGGCGACAGAGGATGGATCACTTGATGATTACCTGTTCTGTTCATTCCCTTGGGGGCACCTGGCATTGGCCACTGTCGGAAGACAGGATACTGGGCAAGATGGACCTTTGGTCTGATCCAGTATGGCCGTGCTTATGTTATGTTCATTGATTGCAGTGGAAGTTTTGCATATGCAAGGACTACCAGGTTAGGCTCAAGCCTATACTCAGGTTGTGGCAATTTAAGGTACTGCTGATCTGTCCCTTTGCAGCTTTTTTGATTGATTGATTCAGCTTTCCTTTTGCGTGCGGATAGAGGTTACTGAGGAGTTGGGAACACACATTCTTTTGGCTGACTCTGCTCAGTTTGGTTTGCTCAGCCCCTGGAGTGTGCAGTGGTTGGAACATTACACTTAGTGAATGGCCATAGTTTTAGTAAACACTTATTAAATAAAAACACTGATTTTTTTTTACAGTTTTTTAAAAATAATTTTAGTCCATTTATAAATGGCAGTTTAATAGTGCATTGTGCAAAATATCTTTGGAATGATTCCTTATTACAATCTAACTTAAGAATATTGTTATATAGATTTTTAAGAAATAAGTGTTCTATTTTGGCAAGCCCCAGTATTGTATTTGAGCCTGATCCAACGCTCATCATAGTCCGTGGGAGATTTTCCATTCACTTCAGCGGGCTTTGGATCAGCCCCTTAGCGTCTCTTACATTTTGGATGATTTTTTATAAAGAGCTGGAGTAACTGGGAGTCTGAAACGCTTCGGCCATGCAGGCAGCTGCACACCTCCTTAAATTGCCTACCCACTGACCGGAGTTGTGACCTAGATGGACCACCCTCTCTCTCAGTGAAATTCAGCCTTTTGTGCTTGTTCAGGTACTGACCTGCTGTTTGGGTCAAATTACTGTATTTGTTAATGGTTTTGTGGTGTGGACTCTTGCACACTAGGGATGGAGTTAAAACCACCCCACTCTTTTTACAGCCTTGGTCTCCAATCCCAGATGCAGAAGCGCCTGGCCCTCATTTGCTATTTTTAGTTTGTGTGTTACACTTTACGATGGTAAAACAGCGAGTTTTTCTGTAAATGGCCTATGTTGTCACAAAAAGAACTTGTATAATCAGATGTGGCTTTTTAACAATCTAATTGCCTCCTAAACAAGTAAAAGTGAGAGAATGCAGAGTGAAAACAGGTTTCATGGCAGTGCTCACATTTAACGGTTTGCCATGATCTTTAAACAACATGTATTCTACAGCATTATAGCATCCCACTGTTTCATGGAGTTAAATAATTTTCCATAGCCACAGTCTAGCTGTGCATTTGCCGTTTTGTACAAATTGCTCTCCTGTTAGGAAACCCAAATGTCTTAGTATGCTGTCTTTTTTTTTTTTTTGTTAACTGTATTGTAATGAAATTTCCTCATCCTCTGGGAAATTAGCAAGATGTGTATACAGAGTGATACAGACCCATTTTTCTATTTTCATCATATTTTCATATTGGTGAGAACTTCTGTTAAGATGAACAGTAGTTATGTGTAATGGGTAAAAAGTAAAACAGTTATACAAACATGATATTATGCGTTCATAGTATTGGAAACTCTGTAGAATGCAGATAGGGCATTTTAGGAATTTTTTTTAAGTCTACTTCATTACAAATCCTTATTGTAAATCCTATTGTAATAGCATAACTTTAGGTACATTATTTTGAACTTGTTCTCAAAAGTAAAATTCAGACAAGCCATGCATGGAATGCCTTTTGCGTCATACACCACATATGAGAAGTTTAGAATTACATTTTAAGGCAGCTCTAACTTCTAACATCCCTTTCCCTGCAATCAGCCAAGAGACGAAAAATCACTCCAATAGCTTCCTGAATGGGAACTTCAGTAGCTGGGGACAATCCAAGGTAAGAGGTTGTCCAAGCTATGTACTTACTGATGAGAACAACGGGGACATTCAATGAACCTGCAGCCAACCATTTAAAATCCGATAAAAAGGAAATACTGCTTTATACAATGCATAATTAAACGATGCAACTCATTGCTACAAAGTATCATTGAGGCAAAGAGCTTAGTAGAATTCAGAAAGAAGGCTGGACCTCTAGATGGATGCTGAGAGCATCCACAATGACTTTAGGATACAAACCCTGATGTTTCAAGTCATAGGCACCCACTAACTGAGAGGGTTAGGAAGAAGCTTAACCTATAGGCAAGTTGTTCCTAGGTTGTTCATTACTGGGTTTCTGGACCTCCTCTGAAGCATCTAGTACTTGCTACTGTCTGGGTTAGGACAGTAAACCAGAGACGGTATGAAATCTCAGTGGTGTTCTGCAAAGAGCAGACTGGTCACAGGTGCCTTCTCTCCTTGTTTCCACCTGCTACATTTAATTAAAAGACAGCTAAAACGACATTATGTATTTTAATGCTATTTTTCCATGCAAGCAATCACAGTATAGTTTTCATAACACTATGGTGTGATTGTAAACCTTGTGCCATGTCTCATTAGCCATAGTAAAGACTGGATTCAATGCTGTCCAGGGATACCTTTTAAAAATAAATAAAATTATTGTCTCGGAGCCCCCACCTCAAACCTTATTCACTCCCTGGTTTTAGGAATTTAAAATTTTAATCCCCTGTGCACCTTTACAGGTGGTTCTTCTCCACTCACAAGCACTCAAGAGTCCTCGGGAATGTGAAACCACAAATACCTTTTCACTGGAAAAAAAATAATAGCCATATACTTACGTGAGATTAAAAATTAGCAAAACCCAAAGTGTGTATCCGGAGTATGACCAGCCCCATAGTCCCACCTAAAAATTGTCTGGCTGTAGAGTTCAGAACTCCTCTTCTTCAAGTAGTCTCCATCTGCCTACAGCCTCACTCCTGAATCCATTTACACTTGGTGGTGGTCAAAACAGGCACCAAGCAGCAGCTCCAGTCCAGCAAAGCCCACACCACTAGTTCGTACTGGCGTCCATGGGTCATATTCCAGCAATCTGTTGGTTGCTCTTTGCCTATCCCAACATAGGTCTTTCTAGTCCTGGGTCTTTACCTGCACTGTTGACATAGGAGAACATGAAAACATTTGATATTAAATCATGTATTTTACATAGGAACCGTCTCAGCACTTGGTGACTCAAAATAAGCATTTAAAGAAATAGGTAGATGTGGTTAAAGGTCAAAATTGTAAACTCCGAAAAGATGAAAAATAATCAGTATTAAAAATTAGCATCCCTGCACCCATCTTGGACTTAGCAATTTTAAACACTTTTTTTTCACTTCTCTTGATTATAGAACATGTGATATTACTCTTAAAATAATGGATTCAGGAATATTTCATTTCTGCAAAATATTTTAATAGACAGAAATGTTTCGAATAGTCTCCTGTATTTCCCCAAACTGCTATGTTCCTGTAAGAAGCAAAAAAACAAACAAACAACAATGTACCCGTATTTTTCTGTGAAAACACATGCCATGCAGTCGAGGGCAGACTAGACCACTAAGCACAGATGAAATATATGGAGCAGTGTTAAAATTACTTTCAGTTAGGACAGGCAGAGACTATGTTCTGCTGTTAACGGTAATGATGCAAAAGTCTTCTTTTTATTACAGGGAAAAGATCCATAGTTCTTGCTACCATAGATTTTCAGTGGAATCATATCTGTACTTTAACATAGTAAACTCCTGAATGTATACAGTCTATGTTGCATTTTAATGTGATTTAGAAAAAGTGTAATTAGTTATTTGGCTTTGGTCTATGTTCACATGTTCTACACTGGATGTTTTGTGGCACCTTTTTTCTCCTATGGAGATGAAGAAGAATGGCTGTCCTGACAGACAGAATGCTCATGTTCAAGACAAATAGGGCCTCTTTTTCCTCTCAGTTACAGGAATATGAATCTGAGGTGTGGTCAAGGGCGGAATTTGGCTTATGATGTGATCTTTCCTGGTGTCATTGATTTATTATTGAGCTATTCCCCAAAGTCCTTATTCACTTTTCAATGAAATTTTTCCTGAGTAATGACTTCAAGTTTAGACCCATTAGTTATTATTATTATATGAAGATATGCTATCTCATAAAGCTGGACGGCACCTTGAAAGGTCATCAAGTCCAGCCCGCTGCTT
This sequence comes from Trachemys scripta elegans, assembly GCF_013100865.1. Taxonomy (NCBI): domain Eukaryota; kingdom Metazoa; phylum Chordata; order Testudines; family Emydidae; genus Trachemys; species Trachemys scripta. The sequence goes on along the minus strand of NC_048303.1, from coordinate 19,838,505 downwards.
TTACTGTCCCTGATTTTTGCCCCAGATGTCTAAATGGCCCCCTCAAGGATTGAGCTCTCAACCCTGGGTTTAGTAGGCCAATGCTCAAACCACTGAGCTATCCCTGTTCTATTCTATTTTATACGACACCTCTGTAAATACCATATCAATATTAGAGATTTTTAAAGGAAGCAGTGAAAACTGGATGATTGCAGAGATGAAAATCTTGGCCCCACATCCGCAGTGCAATGTTGAAAAACCATTTGACAAGGTCTTGAGTCACACTTGAAATGGCAAGATCAACTTTCCACTGAGATATTACCAAAAATACTTGATAATCCCAGGCAATTAGCTGAGTCTACAAATAAATTCTTAATCCTCCTGTCAAATGTACTATTTATTTTAATTTTGATTATTTTTGTGACGGGTTAGCCCCATTACTTTTGGATAAGATTATGTCCATTAGACAATCTACTAATTCTCGTACTGCAGGCAAATCCTAGAAAGTTTATAATGATCTCATGGGCAGTAATTCTAATGCAAATTCGGATTGTTTTTTAAAAAGTGCTTACCTTATAATATCAGAGGGGTAGCCGTGTTAGTCTGGATCTGTAAAAGCAGCAAAGTCTTGTGGCACCTTATAGACTAACTATATGCATCCGACAAAGTCAGTATTCACCCACGAAAGCTCATGCTCCAATACGTCTGTTAGTCTATAAAGTGCCACAGGACTCTTTGCTGCTTTTACCCTCTAATGTTACAGATACTGAGGAAAATTGCATGTACAATGAGAAATGCAACCTCTGTGTTGCTACAGGAGTCATAGCTTTTTGTTCTGTTTTATCTCTAGATAAAACTTTTTGTTCATAGTTTTATCTCTATGTCTTGAATTCAGTTGTTCTCTGTTAAATGATATTCTTGGTAGTCCATTGAATCCGATGATGACAAATCTGTGCAGATCATCAGTTGTTGGTCTTATGGTGTGCCCTCTGACTGTACAAGCCAATTCTAGAGGTTCACATTTTGCTGCAGATGGTGCATGGGAAGTTTGCGATCAATGGATTGTGCGCTGCTGATGCTCTGTGACGTTGTTTGCGTGCCTCTTGTAGACGCCGGCAGCGGTCTTCCTCAAAGGTGATGCAGGTATTTCTGACTGTTGCATCCCACTGTGTTCTGTCGCTGGCGGTGTCCTCCAGGTCCCTAGGTTTGATACTGCTGTACTGCAGATTGGCTTTGATGGTGTCCTTGTAACGTTTATGTGGATGACCTATATGCCGGATGCCCTGGGAGAGCTCACCATACAGAAGCTGGCGGGGGATTCTGTTGGCATCCATGCGGCTGACATGACCGGTCCAACGTAGCTGTGACTTCATGATCATCATTTCGATGCTTGTCACCTGGGCTCTCTCGAGGACCTCGAGATTGGGCACTTTGTCTTGCCAGCGGATCTTCATGATGTTGCGGAGGCAGCGCATGTGAAATGCTTTGAGCTGCTTGATGTGACGCCTATATAGTGTCCATGTTTCGCACCCGTACAAAAGAGATAAAAGAACAACAGCTCTGTACACAAGCAATTTTGTTGACATCCGGATGATGTGGTGATTTAAAACTTTGACACGCAGACAGCCAAGTGCCTGGCTTGCTTTGGATATTCATGCATTGATCTCATTATCCAGTGATCCATCACTGGATATGATACTACCCAGATATTTAAAGTTCTCCACTACTTTCAGCTGAGTGCTGTCAATGGAGATACTCAGGACAGAAGCATTTGATCCAGGTGCAGGCTGATGGAGAACTTCTGTCTTTCCGAGGCTGATAGTCCAAAAAGTTGTGAGGCCTCAGCAAACTTGTTGACAATGTGCTGAAGATCATTTTCAGTGGGAGCCATGAGGGCACAGTCGTCAGCAAAGAGTGCCTCAAGAAGGAGTTTCTGCACTGTCTTAGTCTTTGTATTCAGGCGATGGAGGTCAAAAAGTGAACCATCATGCTGGTATTTCAAGTATATACCTCGGTCCAGATCTTTCAGTGCATGGTTAAGGACACATGTAAAGAACAGGTTAAATAGGACAGGAGCGAGAACACATCCTTGTTTCACGCCGTTGGTGATGTTAAAGGGGGCTGATGTGGCTCCATCAGACAATACTTCGCCTGTCATGCTGTCATGAAAAAGGCGTATAATCTGGACAAATTTTCTTGGGCAGCCAAGTTGTGTTAGAATGGTCCAAAGGGCTTCCCTGTTGATGGTATCAAACGCCTTTGTCAGATCTATGAAGACAGCATACAGGTGCATGTTCTGTTCAATGCACTTCTCTTGTATTTGTCTGACAGCAAACACCATGTCGACTGTGCTCCGGCCAGGTCGAAAACCACATTGACTTTCAGGTAGATGGCCTAAAAATTGCCTGCCCTACAACAACTGGCCAGCAAGCCGCAGCTGGCAGTTCAACCCAATCTGCGGCCGAAACCAAAAGAAATATTTGAGAAAACTTACCATTGGTGTATGGAATGTTCGTACCCTAATGGATCGAGAAGCTGTTGCAAGACCTGAGAGAAGGACAGCCCTCATTGCTCGAGAACTAGTCCGTATTAACATCGATATAGCGGCATTAAGTGAAACAAGATTGCCTGGGGAAGGTTTCTTGAGTGAACCAGGAGGTGGTTACACCTTCTTCTGGAAGGGTAAGACTGAGACAGAGGACAGAATACACGGAATTGGTCTGGCAATAAAAACCTTATTGATGCATCAACTCCCAGACCTTCCAGTGGGTATCAATGAAAGATTGCTGAAGGTACGCTTCCCACTAAATGCCAAACTTCATGTCACCATCATCAGTGCATATGCACCCACTCTAACATGCTCTGACAATTCAAAGGAACAATTCTGTGAAGATCTCGACAGACTGATCAAGGCCACACCTGTAACAGATAAACTACTCCTACTTGGAGATTTCAATGCCCGAGTCGGGGCTGACAGCGAGAACTGGAAAGGAATTATCGGGCCACATGGTGTAGGCAAAATGAACAGTAATGGACTACTTCTTTTGAGTCTTTGTTCTGAAAATAACCTGACCATTACCAACACTCTGTTCCGACAAGCGGACAAATACAAAACGACGTGGATGCACCCTAGGTCCAAACAGTGGTATCTGATAGATTATGCCATTGTTAGAAGGCGAGACACTGAGACGTACTGATTACCAGAGTAATGTGAGGCACAGAATGCTGGACAGATCACAGATTAGTCAGGACGTCTCTTCAACTCTACATCGTTCCTTCTCGGCACAAACGCCCTAAGCATGTGCGACCTGCTTTCAATATAGCCAAACTGAAGGATGCTCAATGTTTCAACAAATTCCAGAAGAGTCTTGTTGACAAACTGACATCCCACGGACAACTGATTGGTACTGTAACCGAAAAGTGGGACCAGTTCAAGCAGATAGTGACTGACACAGCAATAACATCTCTTGGACCAAAGAAAAGAACACATCAGGATTGGTTTGATGAGACCCAAGAAGAAATATGCTCAGCATTGGAAGTAAAGAGAAAAGCCTTTATCGAATGGCAGAATGACCCCTCCCCAATCTCTAAACGGGAGCATTTCAAGTACCTTCAGAGCAAAACACAGAAAGACCTCTGTCAGATACAAGACAACTGGTGGGAGAGCAAAGGCAAAGAAATTGAGCACTATGCTGAGACCCACAACTTAAAGATGTTCTTTAGTGCTATTAAGACTGTCTATGGACCTTCTAAACCAAGGACCACCCCATTGCTCTCATTAGACAACACAATGCTGATTAAAGATAAAGAAGGCATCAACGAAAGATGTCGAGAACACTTTAGCAACCTTCTCAATAGACCATCAACCGTGAATAATAATGTCCTTAATGAAATTCCACAACAACCTGCTCTGACAGATCTTGACTTTCCGCCCACTACAGATGAGATTAAGAAAGCTGTTAGCCAGATGAGTTCAGGGAAAGCTCCTGGAAAAGATGGGATACCAGCAGAGATATATAAAGCAGCAGGTTCAGCAGCACTAGCAGCATTCCACAGCGTGATCATCAACATCTGGGAAGATGAAAACATACCACAGGACCTTCGCGATGCTACTATTGTCTCTCTTTTCAAGAACAAAGGTAGCAAAGCAGAATGTGGAAACTATAGAGGCATATCCCTCCTCTCTGTTGGAGGGAAGATCATCACCTGCATCATCTTGAACCGCCTAATAGCCAGTATTTCCGATGGGAGGGGTAGTATCTCTGATGGGGGGACTTGTCGTACCCTTTGGGGGTAGTCCGTCCACTTTGGTCCCCACCTGTCACTCAGCTCTCACCTGTGGCTCCAAGTAGCTGCAGCATGCGCAGCGGCCACACCCTGGGCAATGGCTTCGACAGGCCGGCCAAACCAGGTGAGTGTAACTGATGAGACTCAAACCCTCTGTGAATTTGGGATATGCCTACCCTGCATGTGACGTCAGCTCTGGTGGATTGGGCGAAAGAGATCACTAAGCTCCAACGGCCAAGAAGGTGGTTCTGCAACGTTTTGTGGAAAGCAAGGGACTTGATGAGGCACAAAAGACGTCAAGGCCATCCACTGCAACCAAAGAAGTTACCAGTCGTGACGATTTTTCGTACCATTGGTGTCTGGCTTCTAAAGTTGAGAAAGTGGGATTGCTCCCACGCAACGGCTCTACCACTCAAAAGCTTTCACGCACAGGTCCTGTGCAAATCACATCATCATCATACTACCCAAGTCCTGCGGTGATGGGGGAGGGGCAAAGCGACAGGTGGAGGTTACCACTGGGAGTTGTAGTCCCAATTCTGCATGCAGGCGGGCTGTGGATAGGTGGTCGTCCAGCTCTGTACTTGGGGCAGCAGAGTTGCCCGGCAGCATCCCAGGCATCTGAGCAGCCCTCTTCAGGACAGCACTGCTCACCCTAGTAAGGGAGGGGCCTAGAAAAAGGTGGCCTAAATGATATTAAAAGGGTACCAATTCAGATAGATACTTAAGCATGTGACTAATTTAATACTTGAGTTCCAACTACCGTGCCCAAGTAAACTGAGCCAGTATTTTGTTTTGATTGTCCATTTACCAGAGATTCACGTATAAACCAACAGTGAAAACTATAGCATAATTCTATCTTTCAGTAGCTTTGTGATTAAAGCAAAACACTTTTTTCTCTGCAGGAATTGCATACATTTAATTTTCACTTATGGTGAATTGCATCTTTGTAATCTCCAACACTCCTGTTTCTTAAAGGAGGAAGTTTGAAAAAAGGTGTTTTGACAGGCATCTTGGAAGAACATGATTGAGAAATGCTGTTGTGTGAGCAGGAACTAGAGCCAAGGTATTCAAATTTGGTGCTTAAAGTTATTTGCCAAAAATCATATTTAGGCACATAAAGAGATGGCCTCATTTTTTAGAGCATCCACAACTCTAATAAATAAATAAATAAAATTGAAGTCCTGTGGATGTACTTATGTGGCTGCCATGAACACCATCTTCCCCCATTAAGAACAAGACTGAGGCCACCAACACATTTCATATATGTCACTCAATTGAGTGGGAACCCATAGTTCAGAGTAGAATTTGGCCTTTAGGTTGAGGACAGTGATGTAGCCTCAAATGACACAACTATGGAGGAAGATGGAGTAGAGACCCTGAGATTTAGGTTGGAAGAAGTCATTTGTGACCTTGATGAGAGCAGTTTTGGCAGAGTGACAGAGTGGAAGGCAGGCTGGAGGATCTCCAGTGTGGCGTTGGAGAACAGGAATAGTTGTAAATGGGGAGTTTGTGTTCTGAGGTGAAAGGAAGATGGAGATGGCAAGGTGATTGGGAAGTCAGGTAGGATCCAGGGTAGAGTTTCTGAGGATGAGGGAGATACAAGAATGCTTGTACTTTGAGAAGAACTGTCCAGAAGAGAATGAGAAGGAAGGATGAGAATGGAGGAATTAGTAGCTGGAAGGAGATGAGCCAAGGGGCTGGTTGCAGGGGTTAGAGATAAACGAACCTATGCATCAGTAACAGAAGGGGGACACTATGTTGGGATGGAGTGTTGATGAGGAACAGGAGATAAGATGGGAGTTGTGGCATTCCTTGTTCTTTTTTCTGAAAAACTCAGGGAAATCTTGTGTGGAAAGGGAACCCGGGTTAGGACTGGGGGAGGATTTTAAGAGTCAAAAGTAGCTAATGGGCAAAGGAGTCAAAGAGAGTAGGGAAATAGTGCTGTTAGTGCAGAACTGCAGAAGGGGAAAACCTATTTGTAGTAGAGGAAGTCAGTGCAGTCAGAGGACTTATTCTAGAGGTTTTAGGTTACACAGGAGTGGAGACAGTGGGTGTTTAATTATTGGTTGTTCATGGTGTAACCCCAAAGAACCTTTATGGTTTCTTTAATTAGTTTGTTCTTCATGTTCACTCAATACAGAAAATGTTGCAAGTCCTCCATGCTTAGATATGTGTAGTATCCACCATCACTGTTCAGTACTGCAGGCCCAAGCATTCAAAAATCATGAGTCAGGCCCCCAATAAATAATGAGATTTTAAAATAAAAAAGAGGGTGCTTTTTATCTGCCCTTTGTTTTTTCAGTATTTGGGGTACATTTGGCTGACGTTTCACGTTTTCCTGCTCAACGATGAGGGCTAAGAATGTAAAAAAAAAAAGTTAAAGCTGATAAAGAAGACTTTTCTTTTCATTCGTTTTTTTTTTAAAAAGGCAAAATGGTTCATTTCGAAAATATCGATTCAAATTGACCTGAACACACTTTTTTTTTTTCAGTTTTTTGTTTGGTGAGAAAAACTGAAAACAAATTCAGTTTCAGGTTGAAACAAATTGAATTTTGTTCAGATTTTTCAGTGCACTGAAACAAAAATTCAGTTATTTTCTCAGCTCGACCCATAAGCTCATTTACTTCCGGGGACTATGAAAATGCACCTCAGCGCTCTGCTGGTTGCTCAGTAGCATCATAATACTGCTTTGGAATCCTCTCCTGGAATGTGTCACATATAGTTGGAAGTAATGTCCCCACTCTGCCCCTCCCCACCCTGAATTTAAGGTTGGAGTGTAACACTGAGTTGGGATGAAGTTACACTTATTTTATCTGATGTCCTAGTATCCTTTTTCAGAGGGGAATTGTTCCCCAGCAATAGTCTTTGCTGTTATTAGTCATCCCCCTCCTAGCACTTCCTAGAAGTGATGGATGTCACACAACACTGTGTATATTGGAGGGGAACTAGGGTGACCAGACAGCAAGTGTGAAAAATCAGGACAGGGGTGGGGGGTAATAGGAGCCTATATAAGAAAACGACCCCCAAATCAGGACTGTCCCTATCAAATTGGGACATCTGGTCACCCTAGAGGGGAACAGAGTGGCTGCTAATTGTCCTGCTGCTAATGTCTGCAAGGAGAAAAAGCAGTAAGGACCAAGAACAACAAAAAAAAAAAAAAAAAAAAAGGGGGGGGGGGGTAGAAGTGAGAGATTTACCCCTTTTGAGAGTTAAGCATTTGAGTTCATCTGAAAAGTGAGAATTTCCTTGGGAGCTATAAATAATCAACTATTTAATGCACCGAAACATCTTACAGCTCCACAAAGAGAGGTAATCGTAGTAATAGTAAGACAGTGGTTATTGTGCAGAACATCTTGTGCAAATTTGGCATGTTCCTGGCTTGTAATTTAGAGGCACTGTTTACTCCAAGGGCTTTTATCAGATGTTAGGGAGTGTAAGGAGACCCATCAAAGTGTAACTCTACTCCACTTAAATGGTTTAATTTGAGCTCTGGAGCCGAGGGCTTAATTCGAAAGTTTAGAATATATAAGAGATTTAATCATAAAAGATTAAATAAATCCGAGCTACATTTTGCTTCCCAGTAAGTCGTATGATCCATAATTAGTCTATTAAAAAGCCTAATTAGTCCAAGTGTCTCATTTCAATTAAATATCTTTTGTGATAAGACTGTTCTGATGTAGCCTGCTGTATGCTGCGCTGTAAAATTGTATATCTTGATTCGTTAGGGGAAAGCTTGTGAAGTGTTCAGACTCTGGGTAATCAGGATTTAGATTCAACCTTTGTAACCCTGTCCTGCAGTGAAGTTGTTATGTAGTAATACTTTCAACTGAGCACATACTGTAGAGCTTTATAGGCCTAAAATCTCAAAAGCCTGTGTGGTAAAGTGCCCCAGGACAGAAGTTAGTGAGAGTCAAAGGCCAACACTGTGTGACACGGTCCATGATTTAAACCTGCCTGAAGAAACCTCTAAAGAAGCATGACATAAAGGTTTTTCTGCTTGAGGCTTTTCATTCCACCTGTTGCCCTATGACCCACCTCCAACGAAACAGAGACAAGCTCTTCTCTTCCTGGCAACTCGTTCTTTTCTCTGTTCGAAATGAAGTCATCTTTCTTATATTTCTATTTTTTTTTCCATTGTCCCAAGCAAAGTTTCGAGATATAAGGAGCATTAGCCTAAGAGGAATGCAGTTCCTTTATTTCCTGTATATGTGTAGGTATATTATACAGGATGATGCTCAAGAAAAAGATCAGCCATTTACTTTATCAAATCAGATTAAACCAGACTGCACAAACCTTTCCAAACATTTTAGATTATAATCTTTAAATTGGGATGCATGCAATCTGAAGGTCTAATAATAATCTTGCACTTTTGACTAAATGGATATGTAATCTGTACACATCTAAGTTAATTGTGTAACAGCATATGCTCAAATTTATTTGGCTACAATTATACCATTTTTTTTCAATTAATTTTTAGTTTCAGAATTCCCAAAGAGTATTCCAGGCAACAAAAAATAAATAAAGGAAGAAAGCAAAATAATCTCTTGCACATTTTAACATAAATCTTTAACGTACCATGTCCAATGCAAATGAAATTCCCTCGGCATAATGCACTTGTTTAACTCAAATGAACAACCCCAGAAGTAGAGGTTCTCTGACATATTGTCTCTGGAGATCTGCCTGGTTACATGATGCTGACTCTCCTTGTTTCTAGCTGTCAAATCCCATTACATATTCACATATCCACAATCCTATTTTTCCATGTAATCAATTGCAGTAGCTGCCCCACTGATTGTAAGCAGGAGGGAAGGTGGTCTGCGTGAGTGGTAATGGGAGGTGTACACAGGACAATCTTTTTGCAAATATAAGGCCTTATTCTGCCACACTTACTCACACTGAGAAGTACTTTACTCTTTGACTATCCCATGGATTTCAGCATATTTTATTTATTCATTGTGGTCACCAGTAAACAACAAAACCAAAAAATACACGAGTCCAAGAGAAAATTTCAGGGAAGAGCAAGAGGAAAAAAAGAAGTGGTCACAACAGGCCAGTACTGAACAGAGGGCACAACATATGCGACGCTGGGGACTTGTGTCAGAAGATTATTTTGTACAGGTCAAACTAAAGCCCCAAGCTGAGTGTGTAAAAATGGGTTTGCACAATTTTGTTTGCATGATCCATACAGTGTGGCACTCTCACCTGGATCCACATAAGGACTTAAGCATTGTGTGTGGAGTTGGGTATGCCCAGAGCATGCCAACTGGATCAGGCCCCACAGTCAAGATAGAAGTTGCCCTGCCTACCTGTTGCTGGTTTGAGGATTGCACTGGAGTTTAGGTGTGAGGTAGGCAGCTGGATGTCTGCTTTAGGCAGCATTATCCATGCCCAGAAAGACAGAAGCTTAGGGTGCCAATGGGGATTCTACAGTGAAAATTTAGGCACCAAGTGACTTTAGGTGTCAACATGGTTAGGTGGCATCTGAGCAGGGGTTTTGTGGATTGCAGTGGTGCCAAAAACTAGCACTTAAGCACCTAAATCTGGGTTTATGTGCCTAAGTCCCTTTGTGGATCTGGACTTCCGTCCCCTCCTAGTGATGGTTGAGCTCAGATAGAGGTTGATAAACCTGCTACAGTCTTGTCTACCAGAAGTGGGTCAGGCAGTAGCAGCTCATGCTTTAAGATCCAGAGGTCCTGGGTTGAGTCCCCATTCCTGATGACCCATCCTGGGATTTGTTACTACTGCAAAATCAGTTTGATACAGACCAGTACTCTGACTTGAGCACAGGCCCATGGAGACCTCCCAGCACGTTATTCCTCCCAGGAACAAGAGTAAGCAGTGTGAGATTTGGAGTGGCCAGCTCGGAGAGTATCTCTGCTAAAATCCTCCCTCTGTGTTCCACGACCCAGAGCCTATCCCAAAATGAACCCCTTTGTGGCATTACCCTGGAGGACCCAGTGGTTAAATAGGAAATCAGAGTGTAGTATAACAAGGGTGCCGCACTGGGACAGCTGTCTTTCCGCATATGCATGAATTTTGCTCCAGCTACTGTTCTAATGTATTAGTTGAACCACAGGGTGGTTTGGTTTGTTTGATTAAAAGTGTTATGCGAGTGTCACAGACTTGGTACAGCCCCCTGGCTGGACACTCGCCAAAGGGGGTGGTGTTTGGACTAGAGCTGGGTAAACGATTTCTTTTCTTTGTTTTTGTTCAGACAGCCAGGGCCACAGCCATAGGTAGGCCTGCATGGCCCTTAGCTCCCACTCAAATCTGAGCCTGTGTGAATGCCAAGTTTAAGTATATTTATTAACAAACAGGCTTATTATTGATTTATTTATTTTATTAAGTCATGCATCCTGAAGGCGGGTACTCAGGTTTTGGATGTTGCCCATCCACCATAAGTTGGAGTGCACCCAAATTTTCATTCCTAGCTACGCTACTGTGGAGAGCAAACTGAAAAATCAGAAAAAAAAAAATATTTGGATCAGTTTTAACAACATTCAGAATTTGTCAACAGATCAGAAAAGTCCATTTCATTGTAGTCAGCATCAGAAAACTCTGAGTGTGTGTGTCCATCTGGCCTAGTGGGCACTTGCTTGGGATGTGGGAGACCCAGGTTTGAATCCCTACTCTGGAGGAGGGTCTTGTCCTTGCCTCCACCCGTGATCAGCCTAACCACCAAGCTATATAGGCTGTTCTGGGGACTTTCCTGGTCAGTAGCAACTGTGGATTCATATGTTCTCTCTGGCTGACTTAAAGGGGGGATTTGACTCCACATCTCCTACCTCCCCAGTGAGTGCCTCCATCAGCAGGCTGGGGGCCCAGTGAATAGTTGAAACTATTCAATTTTTATACATATTTAATAGGAGAAACTGAGAGCAGACTAGCCAAAAGCTTGATGGTTAGGGCACTCACCGGACAGATAGGAAACCTGAGTTCAACTCCCTGCTTTAGGGTGGGAATTCAAATGTGTGTCTTCTACATATCAACCTTTTGCCCTGTGGTCAGGACACTTGCCTATCTCATGTCCATACTCTCTGTTTTTTTACTTTTCTGAAGCTGGTCAAAACTAATTGGGTCAAATTCAGTAATAGATTCAACGTGATGGAAACTGCATATTTTTGGTGAATAAACTATCTGAAAAAATTATCCCAGCACTGGTTTGGAGCCATGTGCTGGAGCAATGTGCTTCTAAATGCTCCAGGGTCCAGTCACAGGTATTGGGGACACAATTCCTGGGCACAGAACTATCTCTCTGTCTGGTACCACTTCTAGGCAATAGACTGCCCTCAGCCCACAGGACCAGTACTGAGTCCTCCAGCACTCTGTCCCCAGACCTTCACCCTGGTGTGTACTCTGTTTATAGTTTAACCTTTCAGGGACATGTGATAGTTGAAGCAAGCAATGCACAGACTTTGCTGAGGAATTTCTAAACCAATCACACTTTCCTTATAGACAAATCACATGAGATACACAAATCTAGGCAAAATAATAAACACTTGTACACGGTTCCCTCACTTAAAGTCCTCACCACTCTGGAACATTCTTTGGGTTTTAGTCAGTGCCTTTCGGGGGTCCTGGGTCCTGTAGCACCTACCTAGCTCAGGTCGGGGAGGTACATGACACAAACCCTGTTAGCAAATGGCTTATTCAGTATACACTGAGGTATTCAACAATAGAGCAATTTTGTAAAATCAACCAGAATTCATAACTTTTAAATAGACAAATTTCCCAAATTGTCACAGCAATGATCAGTGTTTATCAATTTTAACAAATGGCATCTTGTCTATTCTCCAGAGTGGAGCGATGCACTAGGTATAAGTTTAACCAAAATTCCTATGACAACTTAGCTATTTTGCTACTATTTTTGGATGCAAAATGTTTCTTTGTACAGCTGTGATATGATATCAGCAATAAATCATTACAAAAGCAGGGAAAAGTCCAACAAAATTGGGTCTTATTTAAAATTGCAAAAGTTCAAGTGTTTTGAAATTAAACTAGCCAGTGACACATTGTTATAAATTACCCCCACCAAAGGTTTGTTTGTTATCCTATTGTATGAAATTGAGAATAACTTTTATAAATACTTAGCTGGCCACAAGGAATGCATGGCTAGGCCAACATATGGTATATATCGTTTAGGAGTAAAGAATGTTTACTACTTTATTTGAAGACAATTTGTTATAGGATGTCATAACAGCCTCTTTAAGCATGCAGTAAATTAAAACAAAGTTTGATGTATAAAGGTTGAAAAAACCACACAAGGATATTGTGACATTCCCCTGGTGTTATCTGGACCGGTGATTTGCTAGGTCACTCCAATTCTTGACTCTGGGAGCCAACCTTACCCTGCTCTGCTGTGAGAACCCCCACTCCTGTGCTGTTCACACACAGCCTCTGGCATGTAAGCTGCTTGGATTGTGCAACCGAATGACACTAGCCAATATCTCCGGTCCCAGACACAACCCTAGGAACCTCTGTTTTGCAGTGTCCAGTTAAGCCTGCTGGACGCTGCAAGCTTATATGAGTTCATCAATTTAACAAAGAAATGTATATGTACCAGGCTTGTTATCCCAATGGGAGTCTCTGACACGCTTCAAACCAAACGCACTGCTTCAGGTCGAATAAACAAACAGATTTATTAACTATAAAGATAGATTTTAAGTGATTATAAGTCAAAGCATAACAAGTCGGATTTGGTCAAATGAAATAAAAGTAAAACACATTCTAAGCTGATCTTAACACTTTCAGAGCCCTTACAAACTTAGATGCTTCTCACCACAGGCTGGTTGGTTGCCCTTCAGCCAGGCTCCCCTTTGATCAGCGCTTCAGTCACTTGGTGTGGTGTCTGTAGCTGGAGGTGGAAGAGAGAGGAAGAACATGGCAAATGTCTCTCCCTTTTATCATGTTCTTTCTTCCCTCTTGGCTTTGCCGCCCCCCTCCCTTAGAGTCGGGTGAGCATTACCCCATGGCAGTCCCAAACTGACCAAAGGAAGGGGGGTGACTCACTCGGGAGTTCAACTGATCCTTTGTTATTGCCTAGGCCTTTGTTCCTGTGAGGCTGGGCTGGGTTTGTCCCATACATGCCCTGATGAGATGTGAACTGCCCCTCTGCTCTTGGGGAGTTTTTGCCTGGGCTTGCTTTAAGCCATGAGGACACATTTGCAGCCTCATAACTATATACATGAAATGACAACCTATAACATTACTGTAAAACAATTATTATAACATTACCATAACAACAATGCTCAGTACATCATGAGCCTTCCGAAGACACCCGCACATAATCATATTATAAGGATGAACATGGGGGTGTAGGATGTTACCACAGAACGTTACAGATATATCTTTCATTAACAAGAAAGTACTTCATATGCAGGGTGTATTTTTGACATATGCCAAAGTTCTTTGGTGTAAATCTAGAGTGACCTTACTAAAGTTACTCCAGGTTACACCAGTGAAACCGGTTTAGAATTTGACTCTCAGTACCTCTTTCCACAGCATTAACAGACCCCCAGCTGCAGCTAAGTGGATGTTATTGTTGTTGCCTCCATCAGAGTTACTCTTGGACCAGATTCCCTGCTGCACGTTTGTGGTCAGTTATATCAATGCAAATCACTTTCATGCTGATTTAGTTGTGCTTTACCTTGCACGGGTGTAATTGACTGTATGAGGTGTAGGGCTATAGGGAATCTGGCTCATCACTGTTATTTGGTATTATGAAATATTTATATCGTAGGTGTTCCAAGAGACCTGAGTCATGTTGGGATCCCACTGTGCTAGGCACTGTACAAAGTAGTGCATTGTTATTATTAAATGATAGTTCTTGTACCTAATAGCTTATTTCTCATCACCACATGACTGTTTTGCAATGTATGGGTGCATCCTGAAGTCCTTGCACAGCCTTTAGTCAGGCAAAACTCCTATTGAGTGAGAATTGAACCCTGTGTAAATTATGATACCCAGCAGTTGTTACGTGTTAAAGATAAAGTATCCCACCAAGGTATCTATAAAAATCTTCAGGATTAAAATTAGGAGAACAATGAAGGCCTGATTGTGGCTGCACAAGGTGGGGAAGGAAAGCTCCCCATATGTTCCTGTGTTGGGGCATGTAACAGGCTAGCAGGGTTTGTCTGAAATACCTCACCCTGTGGGGGTGTTGATTCTGCTGAGAAAGGGATGAGGGGATTCTATTGGCTTTCTAGAGAGAGGGTCTAGGCTGTGGGCTGAGTAGTCTGAGGGAGGAACAGCCAGTTTTGAGGAGAAGGTGTGAGCTGAACTTTATCATCATACTGTAATTTTTGTTGCTCAGAATTTGAAACTACAGGAAGGGTGTAAGTTCAGACTGTATAAATACAGTCTACACATGATGTAGAGGTGGCTGGGCAAAGTGCCTAGGTGCTCGTCATGATCACAGTACTTGCATGCAAGGACTGCACAAGTCAAACACCAGGTACTAGACTCCAAAAGTGGGTGGTGAGGGGTAGGGGTGTAGCCCTATTTCCCTCTCCTGTCCACACCAGCCAGGAGAAGGGTGCAAGGGGAAAGGAGAGTGTAAAACATAAGAGGGTGTTGCAGGGCTATTGTGGCCCAAAATCCTCCTATCACTGTCAGAGGCACTGGGCTTCTTGAGTCTGTGTATGTTTTTACAACAGTCTAGCCCCATATTTTGCACTGAGCAGTTGAGTACCTCAGGACCTTTCCAAGGTTAAGCAGAAGCTAACTGACATAAGAACCACAGCTGAGACCTTTTGACTTAACCCCAGAAGTGTATGGAAAAAAAAAAAAAGAGAGAGAGAGAGAGAAGAAATCATTCTGCAATTTAATCTTTGTAAATCTAAAACCAGAGTTGGCTTACTAACTAAAATATAGTACAGGCATATCAGGAAAAACTCATAAATAGATATTATGTTTCACATGGTGTTATTGTGTCTGCTCAAAAGATGTAGTAAATTGAGTGTGTCCCAGAGAAGGCTGTAGTGCCCTTCAAATTAGATGTTCTGTATAAGGTGTCTTGTGTCATTTCAGTGTGGCCAGGATTTTCAAAGGTGACTAATAATTTTGGCTGCCTTGATTTTTGAGCACCTACTTTGTGTCATTGAAATGGGCCTGATTTTTAGAGGGTGGGTGCTGGGCCTTACTGAAATCCAGGCCACTTTAAGGTGTAGCAAATTGGATACCCAAATTCACGAATCTTGGTTGAAAGACATAAAGGACCAAATGCTGGTGTTATGTCCATGAAAGGTCAGATTGCCTACATGAAGGGCCAAGTAAACTAAAGGTGAAACTCTGCACTGGGATCCACTGAACTTAATTGGCAAATGAATATCAGAGGGCAGAATCTACTTCTAATCAGAGTATAGTCCAAAGGAGAGCAGAGATTTAAATTCATGACAATTTGGGGCTGGAGTGAGAAAGGGATGGGAAAAATTCTGTCTCAATTAAAAAAAAAAAAAGAAGGAAAAAGAAATATCTACTTTCTGTCTCAAAAGCTTTTACTACTGAGAGCCCAGCTTTCAAACATGGGAAGCCAGCCCTACTCTAGATGCCCAAACATTCCTGATGAATAACGCTGTGAAATTAAGTTGTCCAAAAATCAGAAAATAATTGTTTTGGGTTGAAATTATAACATTTTTCAAAAAATGTTATGAACAAAAAAGTTAAAAAAAAGAATCTGGGGTTGAATGAAAAGTTTGGGGGAGTTTTTCTGTGTGTGGGGGGGGAGTTTGTTTTTTTGTTTTTACAAAATGAAATTTTTGTTTCATTTCTGACCATTTTAAAATAGTTTTGATTTTTAATAAAATTAAAGGAAAGTTTGAAATGAAAAGATTTGTTTCAACACATTTTGGTGGTCTTTGATTTTTTTTTTTTTTTTTTTTAAAGTTTTTTAGTTTTTTTTCCCCCCCAACCAAAACAATTTGGCAAAACAAACATAAATTGGTAAAACATTTTGCTATTGCCGATGCTGCATTTTTTTGCTGGGGAAAAAAGTTGTGGTCCCAATCCAGCAGAGCACTTAAGCATATGCTTCACGTCATTGGGACTGCTCACATGCTTAAAATTCAGCGCATGCTTAAGCACATGCCTAGGCCTAAATGCCAATTTGATGGGGATGGGCAGAATCTAAAACTGTGTGCCAAAGTTTGAAAAAAGCCTTTGGAGTTTCTTAAGAATCGCTAGCTATTTATGTTGCATGGGACAAGTCATATAATCGAGTCATACTTAATTAAGGAGCACTTTTAATCTCCCAAGGAATTTGTGTCTATCTGTTTAGTTCCTATACAGTGACCAGCACTGCAATATATGAGAGCCTTCATTCTAATGATATACAGTGAAATGATCCCTGCTTAAATGGAATGTCTTCAGGTGGATGACGTGAATGTGTGTTTGTGTGTGGATGTCTCATGCTGACTCTACATCTCACAGGTGCCTCTGCCACAAGCCATGGGCAGGTTGCATGATTAATCTACCCCAATGCATATTGTGTGCCCCTTTGTAAGTCCAAGTCTGCCAACGACATGATGAGCTCAACAAAGCTGTGCAAATTCCTAGATGACAGCACTAATATTGAAAACAGCATCTTCTGATAACTGGAAATTGATTTTAATCAGGACAAGGAGTCCACTTGGATAGCCTGACTCTCCAGATACTGTTCAGATTAAATGTAAAAAGCAACAGAGGGTCCTGTGGCACCTTTAAGACTAACAGAAGTATTGGAGCATAAGCTTTCGTGGGTGAATGTCCACTGGCATTCACCCACGAAAGCTTATGTTCCAATACTTTTGTTAGTCTTAAAGGTGCCACAGGACCCTCTGTTGCTTTTTACATTTAATCTGAACAGTATCTGGAGAGTCAGGCTATCCAAGTGGACTCCTTGTCCTGATTAAAATCAATTTCCAGTTATCAGAAGATGCTGTTTTCAATATTAGTGCTGTCATCTAGGAATTTGCACAGCTTTGTTGAGCTCATCATGTCGTTGGCAGACTTGGACTTACAAAGGGGCACACAATATGCATTGGGGTAGATTAATCATGCAACCTGCCCATGGCTTGTGGCAGAGGCACCTGTGAGATGTAGAGTCAGCATGAGACATCCACACACA